>NC_060140.1:897873796-898173865 GCF_021461385.2 Schistocerca piceifrons | reverse complement strand
CAAACCCCTACTCTGTTTTATCTCAGTAATTCTTCAATGTATAAAATGTATTGCATAATAGGTACTTTTTAGCTGCCTTTTTAAATAAGTGTATTTTTGCAATTTCTTTGATCTCTTATGGTAATTTATTGTACAGTATTATTCCTTGGTATAAAATGATGTTTTGAGTTTATGTCTCTTTTTTCTTGGCACATGTAAGTTGAGTCTAGCTCTTGTTGTATGATCATGGACAGAACTGTTTGTCCAGTAATTACCAATGTTATTTTTTATGAGTACAACTGACTGGTAAGTGTATTCACACGGAGCAGTTAAAATCCCCAGTGTTTTGAACAGATCTTTACAATGAGCTCGACTACCATTTTTGGTTATGATTCTTATGGGTCTTTTCTGGAGTCTGAAAATTCTGTTCATATTTTTTGCATTTGTTCCCCAAAAAAGAATGCCATAGCTAAAACTGAGTGTACACATGAATAGTATGTAACTAAAAGACACTGTATGTTACACACTGATGATAGGATTCTAAGGGCTTAACATGCTGATGACATTCTGTTTGCAAGTGTCTTTGTGTGTTCACACCATTTCAACTGAGAATCAACATTCATTTCTAGAAATTTTGCATTTGTTACACAGTCTATAGAGGTACCATCTACATTTAATTTAACATTGTCACTTTCCTTCTTCAAATTGAAATTCATGACATTACCTGTTCCTGAAACTGTACGTTCTATAATAAAATTCATGCTACACTTCGATATAAAACTTCCCGTACGCCACAACGCAAAATGAATTACTGCAGATTGAAGGTTCTGGTAGTCTGTAAACGTTGTGCGAATAATTAAAATCGGCATCGTTTTGATAGGGCTGCAACTCTATCCGAGAAACTCACACCTCAATGCGACTTCCGACAAACAGTGACGGCTTCAAACGTTACGCCCAGAGCGAACAGTAACGGTAATTAATAAAGCATTGCCAGCGTACAAAGATTATTTTTACAGTTTGATATAGTTGAACGAGCTGTTGCCGCATAACTATAAATAATTCACGGATCTACACGCAGCCAGATGAAACAATTAGGTTAAAGAAAGTTACACAATAACCGTACTTTAAAGGAAGCCATTTTCCTGCGTAGGTTCTTTTATTTTTTAACTAGTGAACCCCGCAATGCTTCACAATTGCTAAATATTTATGCAATTGTATATATACCTCCTAATGTCCTTCTCTCCCCCCCCCCCCCCCCCCAACCGCCACCATCACTTCTCCTCTCTATGTCCATTTCCTCGCCCCCTTTTCTGTGCATCTACTCTTCCCCGTACCTCGCATATCGAGCCTTGTTGATTTTTATTGCAAATTCAGCTTCCGTAGCGGTATTCTAATCATTAGCTGATAAGTCATCAATACAGCTGCGAGGAAGAAAACGAAAGAGCAACTTACGATGTGTACAATCTTGGTTTAAAAATACATATAATGAGAAAAAATATGTATGAAATAAACAAATTTTCTAATGTTTTAAATGCCCTTCTAACGTAATTAAAAGTGATTGCGAGAAAGAAAACAAAATCACACATATTGCATGGGGGCTTAATTAAATAAAATGCAAATATTATTAGTAGCTGTCTGTCCGATTACGCAAGTCTCGTAAACGGTTGGCCCTGACTAGTATTATTACGCTATCTGACTGCATAGAACAACAAAGAATGAAATGAAAATTTTCGTTAACACAATTAATTAATTAATTAAGTCCCCAGCAACTATAAAACCTACAAAACCAAGGCACAAGTATAACTGTTCTGTGTGTGGAAGTATGACTCAACGTACACATCTGGCACGGTTCTTCTTCAATAAGACAAGAAATTTCAAATACCATTTATACTGACGTGATAAAAAAAAGTTAGAAATACTATAATTGCGCAAGAAACCCAGAATTACACCCTAATACAAGAACACACGCCAGATGCTTTGTTGACTGAACCTGTAATGACGCATTATTCAGGACATTGAAATAATGAGAAAAAAAAAGAAAAGTAGTTTGTTACCTTAATTTATATTGATGAAAAGCACTCTAGACATTACAATCTCTCCAAACCGACTCGCTACTACCACATCTCAACCAGAACTCTCCAATATCACATCTCAGCAAGCACGGCCTACTAGCACATCTCAACAAACACTCTCTGCTAGGAGTTCTTAACAAGCACTGACTACCCCGAGTCCTCGACAGGCACTGACAACTACGAGCTCTCCCCAAGCACTCCGTGGAGGCGGCTGAATAATACTCTTTGGCGCAATCTCTGGCGCTGTGGCTCAGTGTAGCCACCTTTCAATATTCACTACAGAAGAAAGGATAGCATTTTTTAAAATAGAAAACTAGTATCTTGTTTCAAAAAAATATGTGAATGTTTATTAGAGTGTCCGGTATAAATTTTAAGTACCGCCACTACAGCTCTCTTCCATGGTAAATGTTATCTTTGACTAAATTACTTTCTTGGATTTAACCTTTGTTCTTATGATTCTGAATTTATTCTATAGATGTTTCATAAAGAATCTATGATAATCCTTTCCTTTTATCCCCCCTTTTTGTATGCTATTCTCAGTATCTGAATGATATAGGTGTTAATCAAAATATTACCAGTGTAGATTTTATCTTCAGTAGTTGCCATCACTGTTAAGATGACTCACTACCCTACTTTAACTTTCCTCAAAGTTTGTTCAACTGGTTCAAACGTCTCGGAGCACTATGGGACTTAACTTCTAAGGTCATCAGTCCCCTAGAACTTAGAACTACTTAAACCTAACTAACCTAACGACATCACACACAGCCATGCTCGAGGTAGGATTCGAACCTGCGACCGTAGCGGTCGCGCGGTTCAAGACTGTAGCGCCTAGAACCGATCGGCCACCCCAGCCGGCTCCTGAAAGTTTGTTAATTGGTGTTTTCTGTCCTTGGGGCGTTACAACACCCTCATTCGAATGCAATGTTATGATAAAATTTCAAAGCAATCGTTGAAAAGCTTTCACAAATTTAAGATTTTGAGCAAAGAGACAGTCACATTTTTACATAAATAAATTAATAACTTCCAGAATGAGATTTTCACTCTGCAGCGGTGTGTGCGCTGATATGAAACTTCCGGGCAGATTAAAACTGTGTGCCGGACCGAGACTCGAGCTCGGGACCTTTGCCTTTCGCGGGCAAGTGCTCTATCAACTGAGCTACCCAAGCACGACTCACGTCCCGTGCTCACAGCTTTACTTCTGCCAGTACCTCGTCTCCTATCTTCCAAACTTAACAGAAGCTCTCCTGCGAACCAGGCAGAACTAGCACTCCTGAAGGAAAGGATGTTGCGGAGACATGGCTTAGCCATAGCCTGGGGAGGTAGGAGAGTAGGTACTGCCAGAAGTAAAGCTGTGAGGACGGGGTGTGAGTCGTGCTTGGGTAGCTCAGTTGGTAAAGCACTTACCCGCAAAAGGCAAAAGTCCCGAGTTCGAGTCTCGGTGCGGCACAAAGTTTTAATCTGCCAGGAAGTTACATATCAGCGCACACTCCGTTGCAGTGTGAAAATCTCATTCTGGTAACATCCCTCAGGCTGTGGCTAAGCCATGTCTCCGCAATATCCTTTCTTTCAGGATTGCTAGTTCTGCATGGTTCGCAGGAGAGCTTCTGTTAAGTTTGGAAGGTAGGAGACGGGGTACAGGCAGAAGTAAAGCTGTGAGTACAGGGCGTGAGTCGTGCTTGGGTAGCTCGGTTGGTAGAGCATTTGCTTGCCAAAGGCAAAGGTCCCGAGTTCGAGTCTCGGTCCGGCACACACTTTTAATCTGCCAGGAAGTTTCAAATTAATAATTTGTTTATTTAAGAATCTGTCGTGCCTGTACGTACAATGTGTGAATTATTAGGGATGCCATCACATTTTCCTAATGTGGAGAACGTGCTGGAAGCATAACAGTTTTTATTGTGATATAAGTTGATAATACCATAAGGGCAAAATTAGCTGATTGCTAGCCAATGAAAAGAGAGATAGTGGTTGTTGTTTCTTAATAATTCCTACTCGTGAGAAGACTTTCTTTGAAAAATACACAAAAAGACTAAAAAATAGCAAACAATTGCGACGTGGAGGGATACAGGGTCCTCATGTTGTGTACATCATCACGTAGACTGTCGTAACGAAAATACGTTTGCGCGACTGATACGTGTCGGCACATTTTGTCCTGCGGGAATTCGATGTCCCTTCGCGAGTGTGTTGGCACGCGCGCCACACGCGTACGCAGCAGCGTGTGTGCGCGAAAATCAAATCCAACGCAGCGCGGTGCGTCGTCGAATGCCGTTGAGGGGCGAGGCGGGCCCGAATATGAATTTGTGAACTTTCCGCTCTAAATGGGCCTCGCTCCGGAATGAGTTTCGCGACGCAAACATGCAGCGGAGCACCCGGCCCTCCATCCTATACTTCCTTTTTTCTTTTTTTACATGGTTTGTCGTAAATCCCACTGCTGCGTGCAGCAGTTTAGTGAATGAAGATACGTTAGGAGGCAAAAAATGTCTTGTAACTTTTCGCGCGTCATTAACTTTTTTTAAAAAAAATGAACGAACGACGTTCCAGCGCGTTTTCAGTTTTTCTCTCCATTCAGAGATAGAATGAAAAGTGGAAGTTCCCGTAGTCGGTAATGAGGTTTGGTGGCTACACGAAAATCCCGCAGTTTCCTGAAACGGAATGCTTTTACTGGTCAACAACAGTATTGAATTTTTTATTTTCTTCTTCTTTCAAGCATGAGCCACTGTTGACTACGTTCATTTCAACTGTTATTCCTTTGTTTCTCTTCCACATTTCTCTCATCATTTCTCGATGCGCCTCTCTTCTTTCTTCTGTCCAGTGGCTCCAGTCTTCTCTTTCGATTTTTCATGGAAACCTTTCTCAATCTTGCAACTTCTTTCTGAGTGGCAAACGATCCTCAACATCTTGTGCCGTAGTTCGGAGTTTGACTATGTCCCTTCCAGTTTCTTTTTACCATGTGTAAAACGTTTCTAATTTATCGATGTACTGAAAAGTATTTTTTATCAGTCTTTTGGGATTCATCCTTTCGATGTGGCTATACAGGGCTATTCCTCCTTCCCTAATCATGTCTGTAATTTTTTAATATGTGCACGAAATTAGCGATTATGTTGAGTTTGCTCTTTAAAAAATCAAATGGCTCTGAGCACTATGGGACTTAACACCTGAGGTCATCAGTCCCCTAGAACTTAGAACTACTTAAACCTAACTAACCTAAGGAGATCACACACATCCATGCCCGAGCCAGGATTCAAACCTGCGACCGTAGCGGTAGTGCGGTTCCGGACTGACGCGCCTAGAACCGCTCGGCCACACCGGCCGGCGTTTGCTGTTTAACTGCTCCGAAAAATTTTCTTATTATCTTTCTGTGATCTCCAGCGGTTCCATCATGGTTTTTTAAGCATTCTGCTGCATAAAGTGCTTCTGGGTGATTTACTTAAGGTGGTATATAGTTTATCATTGAAGGATATGGATTTCTCATTACGTACATTTTGGTGAGGTAGTATGCTGTTTTCATCTTATCATCTCTTGTCATTAACGGCTTCTTTTTCGAAATTTCTGGTTCAATTACTTCTCTGATGCATGAATTTGTTAGTTGCCTCAATTTTTCTATTTAATTTTATTTATTTTGGGGAATACCTTGATGTTTGTCATACAGGTTGTTACGGGTATAATTGCAGATGGTTCTATTTATGAGTGCGGACAGTGTACTGAACAACATTACATGAGTATTTGCTCCATTTGCTAGCTAATACAAGAGTTGACGGAAAAGTAATGCCTCCACCTTCGTGACTCTTCAACAGTTGGCAGCATTGGTATGAGGCAGGTACTGCCTTGTTCTGTAGCCTCTTCTCTACAGCTCCAGTTAGCATTGATCGGTTGTGTTGTTACAGTGTTAAGTCTGGAACCCTGCACAGACGGTCGGTCAATGCGATTTAAGGAACGTGCAGTCATTGAATTCTTGACAGGAGAAGGTGTCACCCGAAAGGAGATTCATCAGCGAATTAAAGCAGTTTATGGTGATTGTGTTAATGCGAGTACTGTGCGTCGTTGGGCGATTACATCTAAAGACGTTGAGGCTGGAACATCTGACCTGCCTGTCAAACAAAGAGTTCGACGGCCTGTGACAGCAACCACCGAGTTTTACAGGCAAAATTTTGACTGATTGATTCAGGACAATCCACGTATCACTCAGAGAGAAACTGCAAGAAGAATCGGCATTTCACAAGAACGTGTGGGTCACATTATTGCTTTGCTTGGCTAACGGAAGATCTGTACATGATGGATACCCCGAGACTGAATCTCACCAATCTATCCACCGTCACGGATGATGGTGATGATGATGGTAAAATGATGAAGACAACACAAACACCCGGTCCCCGGGCATTGAAAATACCCAACCCGGCCTGGAATCGAACCCGGGACCCCGTGATCCAGAGGCAACAATCTCCAGATGGCGGCAACAGTAGTTCACTCGCAAACACTGAGAAAACCACAGTATTTTCCTACTGTTTGTGATTGGACGGCTGTTTCTTCCCCTCTACTGATGGCCGGTGATGACAAAAACCGGTAATTTATTAGGTAATTGTGCCGGAACGCAAAATATTGCTAAAATGTTTTCTTCTGGTTTGCTTGTTCTGTGATGAGACAACTTCACAGGCCTTGTCAATGTGGAATACGTGATTAGAGCTGCACCAGCCACCTTGAGATTTTAATTTACGTTGATCTTATTTTCTGCTGGTAATAGAAATTATTCCCGCTGAACTGTTATTTTCAGCTGTCGCAATGCAACGCAAAAAAAATAATTTCCTTATATATCTTGCGTGCTTGTTTACGAACAATTACGTACCTCGGTGCCAAAATTTTCAGCAAATTCCCATTCAACTTAAAGCAACGAACTGAGAATTCCTACCAGTATGAAGGAGTATTAGAAATTATGTGAATGACGAGATTCAGTGATAGAGCATAACTGTTAACAGTATTGCAAGTTGTTGTGTTTTTGAAAAGCTGCGTATCAAATGTTAGTCCACCGTAAACAGCTTTGTTACAGATGATTGTATTTCCTTTCAAAAAGACAAATGCTTTCTAATACGCCAGTTGATACCAAAATATTACTGTTTCCTAATGACACGAGTTTGATAGTGAAGGTTGTTGAGTACACCACAGTCAAAGAATCAAATATTACAGTTCAGCACTTAAGTTCATGGGTTATAGAAAATAAGATGATGCCATATTGCAGTAAGACTCAGTTTCTAATACAAATTCAACTTGACAATTGACATTTTGACTACACAGAATGGTTATATGATTAGTGGGAACGAATAGTTGAAACTTCAAGGTGTTCAGATAGACAGTAAGCTGTCATGAAAAGCACATGCTCGTGATCTTGTTCAAAAACTGAATGCTGTTATACTGTATTTTCCATTAGAACAGTATCTGCAATAAGTGAGGATCCAACACGAAAATTAGTACACTTCACTTATTTTTATTCGCTTATGATGTAAGATATTGTAGTCTGGGTTAACTCTTCCCACTGCAAAAAGGTATTTTTGGATCATAAAGGGACACTTCGAGCAACTTGTTCTATAAGTTCACGAACCTCTTGTCGAACCCTGTTCAGGAGACTAGAAATTCTAACATTATCTTCTCAATCTTTATTTTCCTTAATGTGGTTTATTGTTAACAATATGAGCTGATTCCCAAGCACTGGCAGATTTCACTCGGTTAATACTAGGCAGAAACCCAATCTTCATTTAGATCACACCACCTCGACTCTTGTGCAGAAAGGCGTGCAGTATTCTGCTGCATCTATTCCTAATAAGCTACGGCCAGAATTGCCAACGGCCTTGACGCAGTGGTAATACCGGTTCCCGGCAAATCACCGAAGTTAAGCGCTGTCGGGCTGGGCTAGCACTTGGATGGGTGACCATCCGGTCCCCCGAGCGCTATTGGCAAGCGGTATGCACTCAGCCCTTGTGAGGCAAAACTGAGGAGCTGCTATATTGAGAAGTAGCGGCTCCGGCCTCGGAAACTGACATACGGACGGGAGAGCGGTGTGCTGACCACATGCCCCTCCATATTCGCATCCAGTGACGCCTGTTGGCCTCGGATGACACGGCGGCCGGTCGGTTCCTTTGGGCCTTTATGGCCTGTTCGGAAGGAGTTTTATTTTAGACGACAAGAATTAAAAAATCTTAGTGGTAATCCACTCATTTTCAACACTAAGCCGGCCGGTGTGGCCGTGCGGTTCTAAGCGCGTCAGTTTGGAACCGCGTCCAATCCTGCCTCGGGCATGGATGTGTGTGATGTCCTTAGGTTAGTTAGGTTTAAGTAGTTCTAAGTTCTAGGGGCTGAGGACCTCAGTAGTTAAGTCCCATAGTGCTCAGAGCCATTTGAACCATTTTTCAACACTAAACTGAAGAATTTCCTCACGGATCACCCATTCTATACCGGCGGAAGGCTCCTGGAAAAAAAAAATTAAGCTAAATCTTGATTAAGGTAATATATACTAGCAGCTCGTCATCTGCTTGGGATTCGTCTACATTTTATTTCACGTGTTTTAATTTCATGTACTGACTCGTACCATTTTGGCCCTACGAAACTAGACGTGTAAAATAAAATATGTAATAAATGCAAGAGTGTGAGGATTGGACTACAAGAAAGGCTGAATGGGGTAGAATAGATCCTTTGAAACGTATGTTGGAGGAAACGCCTTAAAGTTCCATGGACCGCAATGAAAACGAATGCTACATCAAATAAAACGAGGTTGCTTCTTAGAAGACCTGTCACTGGAACAGAAGCTAGCTCACTTTGGCCGCATGATAAGAAGACATAAATCGCTGGAAAATACCTTAGTGCTGGGGATAACCGAAGACACAAGGAGAAAAGGGCGCCAAAGGATAAGAGAGAGAAATTGGCGTGCTTTAGTCCATAAGGTGACTCAGAGAGAGAGAGAGAGAGAGAGAGAGAGAGAGAGAGAGAGAGAGAGAGAGAGAAGACTAGACGAGAAAGGCTTTTCTCCCTTATTTTTCAGTCTTTACTCGAGTAATGTATGAGAAAATTTAAAGAAGGATCAGGAGCCCCGCTCCATCGTTCAGCCACTTCTTCGAAGTCCTTCTCAGTAGCAGAAGCCAGACTCTGTAATAACCTCCCACATTGTGTTAGAGAACTTAATAGCATCTCCAGCTTTAGAAGACAGTTAATTACGTATTTACTACAGCAACAATAATGATTACATTGTCCCCGTATGCACTCGTTACCACTGTATATCCTTCTTTGCAGTGAGATCTTCTTCATTTCCCAGCAATCTCCTTAAGTTTACTTTTCCCAGAACTCACTACACCGGAAACTTTTCATATCTAGCACTATCATTATTGTTATTGTTATTGTTATCATTATTATTATTACCGTTATCACTATTAGAGGCAGCAGCAGCCGTATTACTACTGCTGCCAGCACTAACTTTATTAGTTCAGAACATTACTTACCCACATTGTCACTGCCGGCCGGGGTGGCCGAGCTGTTCTAGGCGTTACAGTCTGGAACCGCGCGACCGCTACGGTCGCAGGTTCGAATTCTGCCTCGGACATGGATGTGTGTGATGTCCTTAGATTAGTTAGGTTTAAGTAGTTCTAAGTCTAGGAGACTGATGACCTCAGAAGTGAAGTCCCTTAGTGCTCAGTGCCATTTGAACCACATTGTCACTATAGAGAATCAAATCACGTTAGAGCAAACCAAAGAATCATGAAAATAATGAGAAATAGGAGAAATGAGATTTGTGATAAACTTGACATCAAAATCGGTGAAAATAAAACAGAAGTGAAATAATTCTGCTACCTGGATAGCAAAATAATATCTGCCGGACGAGGCAACAAGGACACAAAAAGCAGAATGGCACAGGCAAAAATGGCCTCTTGGCACAAAGGGAGTCCACCAGTATTGATCATTTGCTGAAATTGAGGAATGAATTTCTGAACATGTGCGTCTGAAGTGCAGTGTTGCCTGTAAACCAGTCACGGACAGTGGGATAACTGGAAAAGATAAAAAACAACATCGAAGCATTTGGGATCGGGTGCTGTAGAAGGATATTGAGAATTAGGTATACTAGTAAGAAGTGAGGTTCTCTGCAGAGTTGGGGATGAAAGGCATATGTAGAAAACACTTGTAAGAAAAAGGATCAGGATGATAAGCTAGGTTTAAGACGTCAGAAAATATCGTCAATGAATATGGTAAAAAGCGTATGGGAAGACAAAGACTGGAATACAAGCATCAAATAATTCAAATGGTTGAAATGGCTCTGAGCACTATTGGACTTAGCATCTGAGGTCATCAGTCCCCTAGAACGTAGCCTAAACCTAACTAACCTAAGGACATCACACACCTCCAAGCCCGAGGCAGGATTCGAACCTGCGACCGTAGCAATCGCGCGGTTCCGGACTGAAGCGCCTAGAACCGCTCGGCCACCGTGACCGTTATCAAATAATTATGCAGTGTGGAACTGTGAGCTGAAACGATTTGCACAGGAGAGGAACCCATGGCGGGCTACATCAGACCAGTCGTAAGGCAGATAACTGGCCAAAAGAAGTGAAAGTATCCATACGAACGATGTGCTGCTGACTCATGTGACCGGTGTTGCAGCCTCTCTTTGCACGACAGCAGAGACAGCGGTGCGACCAACGACAACAGTGAACGTACGAGTGGCACGGCGTCGTCATTTTGGAGTAGCCCCACTTCTAAGGCATGTGGCCGTTCACGTGTGTGGAAGCACCAACGAGAACGAACGTTCCCAGATTGAAGGTGATATGAAGGGCAGTGGATTCACAATATATCTACATCTACGTGATTACTCTGCTATTCACAACAAAGTGCATGGCAGAGGGTTCAATGAACCACCTTCATGCTGTCTCTCTACCGTTCCACACTAGAAAGGCACGCAGGAAAAACGAGCACTTAAATTTTTACGTGCGAGCCCTGGTTTCTCTTATTTTGTCGTGATGATCATTTCTCCCTATGTAGGTGGGTGGCAACAGAATGTTTTCGCAATTGGAGGAGAAAACTGGTGATTGAAATTTCATGAGAAGATCCCCTCGCGACGAAAATCACCTTTGTTTTAATGATTGCCACTCCAATTCGCGTACCGTGTCTGTAATACTATCTCCCCTATTTCGCGATAATACAAAACGAGCTGCCCTTCTTTGTACTTTTTCGATGTCATCCGTCAGTCCCACCTGATGTGGATCCCACACCGCAAAGAAATACTACAGAATAGGGCGGACAAGGGTAGTGTAAGCAGTATCTTTGGTAGACTTGTTGCACCATCTAAGTGTTCTGCCAATGAATCGCAGTCTTTGGTTTGCTCTACCCACAATATTATCTATGTGATCGTTACAATTTAGGTTATTTGTAATTGTAATCCCTAAGTATTTAGTTGAATTTACAGCCCTCAGATTTGTGTGATTATCGCGTAATCAAAATTTAGCTGATTTCTTTTAGTACGCATGTGAATAACTTCACATTTTTTCTATATTCGGGGTCAATTGGCACTTTTCGTACCATTCAGATATCTTATCTAAATCATTTTGCAAGTCGTTTTGATCATCTGATGACTTTGCAAGACGGTAAATGACAGCATCATCTGCAAACAATCTAAGACGGCTACTGAGATTGTCTCCTATGTCGTTTATATAGATCAGGAACAATAGAGGGCCTATAACACTTCCTTGGGGAACGCCGGATATTACTTCTATTTTACTCGATGACTTTCCGTCTATTACTACGAACTGTGACCTTTCTGACAGGAAATCACGAATCCAGTCGCACAACTGGAGCGATACTCCGTAGGCACGCAGTTTGGTTAGAAGACGCTTGTGAGGAACGGTGTCGAAAGCCTTCTGGAATTCTAAAAATATGGAATCAATTTTACATCCCCTGTCAACAGCACTTATCACTTCATGAGTATAAAGAGCTAGTTGTGTTTCACAAGAACGATATTTTCTGAATCCATGTTATGTCAATACATCGTTTTCTTCGAGGTACTTCATAATTTTCGAATACAGTATATGTTCTAAAACCCTACTGCAAATCGACGTTAGTGATATACTCTCGTAATTCAGCGGATTACTCCTACTTCCCGTTTTGGGTATTGGTGTGACCTGAGCAATTTTCCAGTCTTTGGGTACGGATCTTTCTGTGGGCGAGTGGTTGTATTTAATTGCTAAATATGGATTTATTTTATCAGCATACTCTGAGAGGAACCTGTCTGGTATACAGTCTGGACCGGAGGCCTTGCCTTTATTAAGTGATTTAAGCTGCTTTGTTACACCGAGGATATCTATTTCTATGTTTCTCATCTTGCCAGTTGTTCTTGATTGGAATTCAGGAATATTTACTTCGTCTTCTTTGGTGTTTCACATCGACGGTAATTTGGACTCTAGCCGTTACATTTCTCATGACATACGGCTGCTGATTGTGTTCTGTCTTTTAACTCTCCATGACGTTACCTTTCAAGATGACAACTCAGAACATCATGTTGCCCATGCTGTCCTGACTTACCTAGATAGAGAGAGGCTGTTCAACTGTTGCCCTGTCCAGCATGGAGTCTGATTCAAGATAACTGGTCATAGTTTCAGAGAGACTGGCAAACTACCACTCGACAGCCATGACGACTGATGAGCACTGGCATAGTGTTGAAGTAGTATGGAATAACATAGCCGTATCTTCAGTACAATTTCAGTTCCATTTGATGCCCAGCCGGGCTACTTTTACAACAGGTAGCAGCACAGTGTACTAAATTCTGCTCCCTATATACACTCAGGTCTCCTAAAAATGTAGTCACGTACTCTTCCTACTATAATCCATACTTACAATAAGATTACATCACTATCCTTCCCAGGGTTTCGATATTAACGGCTAACTGTGTACTTAGGTAACTGGCTTGTACATGGTGCAGTGTTCCGCCACCACATCGCTTCTGCGTGCCGTCCGGTGTCACGGTTAGAAACTCCGCACTGCGGCCTTAACTAGAAGTTTAATAGCTTCATCATCTACTGATATTGCCTCGCTTACTGCATTATTCGGAGCTCAACCACGACCTCATAAATATCGCTATTGTCGTGCGTAGTCGCTGGCTGGGGGGTTGCTAAACAGCAATTATTATCCTATTTTCAGAACATGTGGAGTCCTGCCTCTCTCCGTTCTCTTCAGCTTTCCCTGGAAGTTTTAGCTTCTGTTCAGACTGAAATGCTGTAGCTACAACACGTGACGTTTGATCTTTTAAACCTTTTTTGCGGTTCCGTACTTTACTCGATAAAAATAGACCGTTTATGGGGTCACTTTGATGTCAATCTGGCTGTGTAACGTTCAGCCCCTTTTCTCAGGAAAAATTTATGTCACTTACTAAGGTCCACAGTCCCTTGATGGTGTAACGAACGTTAGCTTTTAAGTTAATGCAATCAGATGATATGGTCATTTATGTCACATATTTTAATACTCTAAAATTCTAATGAAATGAGCACCCTTAGCTGCTTACAGGCGTTGACATACGTCAACGGGGACAGATGAAAATGTGTGCCCCGACCGGGACTAGAACCCGGGATCTCCTGCTTACATTGCAGACGCTCTATGCATCTGAGACACCGAGGACGCATAGGATAGCGCGACTGCAGGGATGTATCTCTGGCACGCTTCCCGCGAAACCCAAATTCTCAACGTATTGTCCCGCACTACATTCGTAGTGCCCCCGCCCATTATACTCATTACTCGCGGCGCGTTGCCGATTCCCGTAAGAGTTCGGGCACTGTTTGTGCATCCGCACAGAAGAAGAATATGGTCAAGTGGCCGATGAGCTTTAACTATATATATACTAAGAACAGATACCATCTTGGTGTATATACTCTAAAATTCACTCGTTAGAAACTATAGGGCACTTCCTCTTGAAGTAGAATCATGATATTTGGCAAGAAGAAAAGTTCCGCAATATAAAATGAGAAAATTGTTAATTTATAATTATGTCAGAAGAAAAAATTTTTGTTTTGTCGTTTGTTATCCGTCTTCAGAGTTGAAATTGAAACATTCTCGAAAGTCCTGGAATACCGATACCTTTATCAGTATAACAGGCAAAAATGTTCGAGATTATCGATTCCTGGAATGGATTAACTTTGTGCGCGGTGCTTCCGTAAGAGCGACCAAAAATTTAAAAGCAAATGCAGGATTTTCCACTGTACAATTTGAGGTATGGGGTCTGGGGTCGGAGAAGCTAGCTTAACGAGATAATAAGAATTAATAGCAGAATAGAATAAAATCACACTACTGTGTAGTTTACCATTAAATGCGAACATTTTTAGGTTAGGCTTTACCGTGACTGTTATTGACATTAAATGAAACAATAAGTTACTGTTACCAGTCGCCGTTTTATTTATTTCCACGATGCGTTTCCAAGGTTTAAACCTCCATCATCGGATGGATTTACATTAGTTAGTATGACATTCGTGTGTGTGTCGTGTTACGATTTTTTGGAGGAACTTGTGGCACTGCCTAGTGGAGAAACAAGACACTATTTCAGAATATGGTTTAGGATTACTTTTGACAAAAAATTAAACTGATATCTAATGGTAAACATAAAATAAGTAAACTAGAGTCCCTCCAGTGGTCACAGGTTCCTTACGCTGTCGTAACACATCAAATGTATACTGTCACATTTGTAAACAAATATGGCGTCTGGAATCTGCTGGGTGCAAGATTCGTATAGCAGAAGGGAAGACATAATCGCCAAGTTCAAAGAATATACATCGTAGCAACATTATTACAGAATAATTTTTAAAAGCATTTGGAGGTGTTTGTTTTGAGGTGTCGAATGTATGTGTGTGTACTTCAGGTGGAACATAAATCCAATTTTGAAAACTTAAAACAGCTAAACATTCGTACTCGTTTATACAATAAGGTGAAATGTTAAAATGGCTTAACTTCATACTTGTTAATAACAATTAGGTGAAATGTTACAGACTTGAAGTACAATGATCATACTGGCTACAGCAGTAAAATCATACATAGATGACACTATTTGATTGGGATTAATAAACAGATGTGAGGGGCTGGAGGCAGAAGGAGAGGGAGATTAAAGTGTGTGTGTGTGTGTGTGAGAGAGAGAGAGAGAGAGAGAGAGAGAGAGAGAGAGAGAGAGGGGGGTGGGGTGGAAAGAGCGATTATATGAGAGCAAACATCTACATGGCAAGGAGTCTTAAGATTACATGTTACATATATTAGCTGCCTAAAGGTTGGGGTAATACATTGGTTAATACTATAAAATATGCAGATAGATATACAATTTGTGCCAGTAGTTGATGTACATGCAGTTTCAAGCTGACAAGGGGTACAAGCTGTTAGTGTGATGAATTATCTGTGAATGAGGCCAATCTCTTGTACTCTTGGCGACTGTCAATATTTATGGTAAATATTAAGATGTGTGCACATGTGTGTGTATGTGTGTGTGTGTGTGTGTGTGTGTGTGTGTGTGTGTGTGTCTGTGTGTGTGGGTGGGTGGGTGTGCATGTGTGTGTGTGTGTGTGTGTGTGTGTGTGTGGGTGTGGGTGTGCATTTTTAAGAGTGTAGGCAGTTGGTGAAAAAAGAGATGATACTATAGTGAATATTGTCATTTTTGTCGTTTAAGATGGATTCTGGTTCTTTCGTTTGGTATTTGTATATTTATTGTGTTCTGCCTTTTGGTTGGATGTGTAGGATGCTAATACTTGTGTTGTTAACATGGTGTTTTGTTTCATGCAGGTGGGTAGATATTGCTGATGTGTGGTATTTTTTGTTTTTTTAGTGCTGCCATGTGTTCCTTGAATCTAATCTCAAATGATCTGCCTGTCTGGCCTATGTAGAAGCAGTCACAGTCCAAACATTCAATTTTGTACACCCCTAAGTGATGAAGTGGGTTTCGTGCGCCGATGTTGTGGGGAAGCGTCTGTCCAATCTTGTTGTCTGTTGTAAAGGATATGCTTATGCCTTTTCGTTTGAAGACATTGGCAATCTGGTATGAAATGTTTCCTAGAAAAGGGATTGTATGGAAGATGTTATTTTCTTTTTGTTTTGTGTTGTGATTGCTTTGCCATTATTGAGTATTTTAGGGTGTCTACCATGGAGCTATTATAACCACTTTCAATAGCTGTTTGTTTTATTATTTCAATTTCTTGATCACGTTTGTCTTCAGAGAGTGGTAGTTGGATAGCTCTATTAATCATGTACCGGAATGCTGCCATTTTGTGTGCTGCGGGGTGGCAAGAGGAGTTGTGGAGTGTGGTATGTGTTGTGGTAGGCCTCCGATAAATTTCAAACTGATGTCTGTTATTCTTTATTCTAATGGTAAGGTCTGGGAAATTTATGCTGTCATCTTTTTGGTGTTCAACTGTGAATTTTATGTTTCCATGGGAGTTGTTGAAAAAGTGGTTCAACTCACTGATGTCATCTTTAGTGCCTTTGATTAAAATGATGGTATCATCTACATATCTGTAGTAGTAGATGATATTTTTGAGGAGGTGGTGATTGGAATTCAGGATTTCGTCTTCTAGGTTATTTGTAAATATTTCTGCTATGTAGTTTTTTATTTACATTACTTACGGTTAATTGCAAATACCATCACTGACAAAATGCACGTACCGTATGTATTGTATATTACAAAATGTGCTGAAACTGACGACCAACAACTTCAATGCAAGCATGACATCGGCGAACAAGATTCTGACGCACCCTGACAAATATCGCTGGTGTGTTTCGAATCACATAACAGGCAGCTACAATCATGGCAACTATTTCCATCTCCGTATCCACTGCGGTCTCATACACAAGTGACTTTAAATATCCCCATAGGAAATGATCAAGGGATTCAGGCCAGGTGACCTCGCAGGCCATGGAATAGGACGTCTCCTTGTAATCCAGCGGCCAGAAAATACAGCATTTAGATGGCTGCGGACATCCACACTGAAGTGAGACGGTACACCGTCATGTTGTATCCAAAATGCCCCACGAACAGCCATGGGTACATTCCCCAACAACTTAGGTGGAACTCTTTGCACGAACCTCAAGTACAGGTGGCCTTTCAGACTGTCAGGTAGAAGATAAGCTGCAATGTGATTGTCACCTACAAAGCCGGCCCAGGTATTCACAGCAAACTTTTCAAATTCAAATGGTTCAAGTGGCTCTGAACAGTATGGGACTTAACATCTGAGGTCATCAGTCCCCTAAAACTTAGAACTACTTAAATCTAACTAACCTAAGGGCATCACACACATCCATGCCCGAGGCAGGATTCGAACCTGCGACCGTAGCGGTCGCGCTGTTCCAGACTGAAGCGCCTAGAACCGCTCGGCCACACCGGCCAGCAAACTGTACTTGATGGCATGACTTAAACTACAGCGTGAGGGTTTTACTCATCCCATACATGGGTATTCCTGCTGTTGGAAATACCATCACGATCAAATTAGGCCTCGTCAGTAAAACACTATTTGGAGGAAGTCTGGTCGATCAGTCCATTGTTGGAGCAGCCGCTGACGTAATGTGACCCCTGGTGCAAAGTCGGTCACAAGCATTGCATAATTCGTTGTGGGTGTTATGGATGTAATTGCTCTTCGCGGGTTACACGTACATGTAAATAAACAGCGTAGTAGGTGTAAAATTGTACACATGTTAGTTCTAAATCAGCTGGAAAACAATAACGCTAGACAAAGCAGTAGACAAGTTCACTTTTATGTCTCCTTAAGTTGGCTTCTCCGACACCAGATTCCCTATCTCAAATTGTGCAGTGGAGCATTCTCTATGTCCTGTTATACATGCATGCTCTTACGGAAAAACCCGGTATACAGAATTAAATTTGTGTGGAACCCTCAGTGCACGAGTCCCACTTGCCCGAACATTTTAAATTGGAATAATCATATAGATAATATTGTGGTGTAGGCGAACCAAGGACTGGGTTATATTGGCAAAACCCTTAGATGTAACTGAGTTACTAAAGAGACTGTCTACACTACACTTATCCGTCCTCTTCTGGAATACTGCTGCACTGCATGGGAGCCATAATAGACAGGATTGACGGAGGCCATCGAAAAAATCCAGCTCGTTTTGTATCATCGTGACAGAGGGGAGAGAGTGTCATGGGTATAATATGCGAGTTGGGGTGGCAGTCATTAAAACAATGGCGTTTTCGTTGCGGGAGATATTGTCACGAAATTTCAATCACTAACTTCCTCTCTCGAATGCGAAAGTGTTTTGTTGGCGCCAGCCTACAAAGAAAGAAATTATCATCGTAATGAAATAAGAAAAAAAAGGAATCAAAGATCGACTGAAAGATTTAAGGTCCGTTTTTCCCGCGCGCTGTTCGAGAGTGAAACGGTAGAGAAGGTGTTTCCAATGAACCCTCTGCCCAGCAATTAGATTTCAGCTGCAGATGTTGACGCAGAGAGATCGATCGAAACATGGTGTTATCGGGTAGCCAGCTGTGCGCGCAGCAAAGAATACATATTACAAGTGCGAAGCAGACTGCCACACTGTTCGTCTGTAGATTTTCAACTTTTCTCGAGGTGTTGGTATTGGCTTAATGATAGCTCCTCGATAGTAATCAATGTAGTCAAGAAGGGAAGTCCTTTAGAGAAGTCAGTACTGAGTTGACCATAGAGTTGGGTACCAGATGGTTGACTTGACTGTCTTACCTAAAGTCTTATCGAGATTTTCTCAAATCAGGTTAATGAAGTACACTCGATTGCACAATTTTCGCTGCTCCATCGAGGAATATATATTCTGTTCAATTTAAAAGGGTTAGATGAAATGAATTTGGCTTTAGTGGTCGTTAAGGCTCTTGAAAATGGAAGGAAGTTGAAAAAGCCGCGAATGATCTTACATGGATCATTTCATCCAGAACAACTCAGATTTTCAATAATTGTGCTATTTGGAAATTGTCACTGGAGAACACTCCAATTAACTACGGATGCATGGTAGATTTGCCTGTACAGAACAATACCTACTGAGTGTGATTTTTGTTGGTTCTTGTGGGGAGAATTTTGCAGTATTATCTTGTGTGTTTGTGACAGTCTCAAAAGCAAATTTATTGTTGTTGCAGGGGCTACTCTAGAATCACCAGGGAGTATGAGTTGCTGACTGACTACTTTATCCCTAATAAATAAAATATTGTGTGTTACATTCATTACAATTTCATCAGTCATAAATAAGGAACTATTGAGAAGGGATGAAATGCAATGTCGTGTGGCTAGGGCCTCCCGTCGGGTAGAACGTTCGCCTGGTGCAAGTCTTTCGATTTGACGCCACGTCGGCGACTTGCGCGTCGATGGGGATGAAATGATGATGAGTAGGACAACACAACACCCAGTCCCTGAGCGGAGAAAATCTCCGACCAAGCCGGGAATCGAACCCGGGCTCTCAGGATTGACAGTCCGTCGCGCTGACCACTCAGCTGCCGGGGGCGGGCATTGAAAAGGGATGAGGTACTGTGTTAGCAGGCATTGTAGCGGCACCACCGTTTAAGATAGGAGAAAGATTCGGTGCAATATTTCTGAGCACACAAGTTAGAGCCACGTGTGGGCCTGTTGACAGTAAGTTATGCTTACCAGCGGTTGCGAAGTAGAATGGAGCCCACAGGGCTGTAGAACCACTGAAAAGAGTAAATGGTTCAAATGGCTCTGAGCACTATGGGACTTAACATCTGAGGTCATCAGTCCCCTAGAACTTAAAACTACTTAAACCTAACTAACCTAAGGACATCACACACATCCATGCCCGAGGCAGGATTCGAACCTGCGACTGTAGCGATCCCGCGGTTACAGACTGTAGCGCCTAGAACCGCTCTGCCACTCCGGCCGGCGAAAAGAGTAAATGCAGCGGTCTGCATGGCGCAAGTTACAGGCAGAAGGGGCCCACGGGCCCAACCTAGGTGTTATGAGTACATGACTTGGAGTGGCACGTTAGCAAAACAGGGGCACACAGCTGCATATAAATAGATACCGGTTTTCTGACAAGGGGGATTCAAGTGTGGTAAGTCTCCTGGAAGGTGGGGCATGTCACACCACTGGTAGCAGCAGATGGGGCACCAGCATTCCGGTCCGCAGCAGGTTGCTGGTTCGACCCTCTGAGGCCAACACGTCGACTGTAGCCAGCCAGCGGTGGGCCACTCGACGGCTTGCTACTGCAGGTAGTCTTGTTGGCTCCCAACACACGCTGGAGGTACCCCGAGGCGAGGGCTGCAGATTTGGCTGTCGGCTCGCAGGTGCTTGTGTCACCCACGGTCTTAACCACGATGGAAAAGAAGCACACAGCGGGCTACCCTGAGGCTCCCGGTGAGCGGCGCTAAGGCAACAGGGGTGAAGGCTGCTGATTTGGCTGCCAGCGCATCCTGATGTCGTCAAAACTCCGCGGCTCTACATGGCTGGCACGCCACAGTACGTTGCACAGTTCGCTGAGGTAGCCGTTCTGCACCAAGCTGTTCTGCAGACAGCAATGTGGCGTCCTCAGCATTACGGGACCCTGTGACGTAGACACAGAGGAACACGGCACTTTAGCTGGCAATAATAAAACACTTTAATATCACGGCCGAGATCCAATATGGTGCATCCCGACAGTTTCCATCCATGTCCTACATTCCTCCACCACACGCCAACAACCACATTTGGCAGTGACAGCTAGATTTGGTGTCAGAATAGTGGGCGTCGTCTGTACAGTATGACATACGAGCCCACCACCTGCATTACAGTCACAAAGTGTGGTGAGTTTTGGCCAATTTTTCTTTTGAGTGTTGGACATTTTCTTTCTTTGTATTGTCAGAGTAAGTGTTAGTGTGTTTAGGGCAGTAAGATTTTTTTTCGTGGCATGTAATTAGTTTTGTATTGCGTTGAGTATGATGATTTATTTATCTCCTCCTATTACATCCCCACATAAAACGTAAGATGAGATACTGAGCTGTAGGAAGTCAGTTTGTTTTTGTAGTTAAATGTTTTGTTTCTGTGGGATTTTATAGCTTGAAATGGGACTAACTGGGAGTGAAAGCAACACAATGACACAGTCAGGAACGCAAGGTGTGTCGGAACCAGAAGCGGTACGGATTTTTTTGCAAAAGGTAGCACAATTGACAGCTGATAATACGCAGTTGAGAGGTGAATTAACATCAAGGAGTGAGTGGGAAATTGCATCTGGTCAATCATTGTTGCCTAGGGTGCCGCAGCAGCAGATTGATCCAACTGCCATGAATGTGATTATTCTGTTTTCTGGCAAGACATCTGAAGATGTGCGTTCGTTTGTGGAGGACTTGGAAACTTCAGCTGTGATGAATGGTTGGTCTGATAAACAGTTGTTACATGTAGCCAAGATTAGATTAACAGGTGAAGCGAAGACATATGTAAGGTGTTCTCTTTCCTTAACGAACGTAAGACAGTTTAAGCAGTTGAAGGAGGGGCTTTTACGGAGCTACAAGAAACAGAATGTCGCTCAGTACTTTAGGGAGAGGTTGAATACAATGACGAAGAGACAGGGGGAGACGGTAGAGAAATTTGCGTACAGAATAAGAGAAATTAACGAGTATACTTACGAGTTGGGTCAGAGCGATGAAGCGAATGATGTTCTGTTGCAGGAGGCCGAGCAAAGAGCACTTGATGTATTTTTGAGTTGGTTAGCAGTGCATGTGTCGGAGAATGTGCGTGAAGGGACTCCGAAAGATTTGTATTCGGTCATTCAGCTGGCAATCCAGTGTGAGGAAATAGACGTGTCAATGGGAGTACATGATAGACAAACATTGTTTACAGTGGGTATAAAATGTTATGAGTGAGGTAGTATGGGACATGTGCAGAGGCAATATACCCGGTCACCCAGGAATAGAGGAAGGGGTGGAAATCAGCAGCGTGGAAGATGGTGGAGTTACTAGAGGTGGACAATCGTTAACTGGCAGAGGGGGCCCAAGTCCCACCTAAGGGAGCTCCCATTTAATTTCTATGCTACAAACGCGTATGAAGAGATGGAATGTTCAGTGGCAGGATCCATGGGAACTAAAAAATTTTGATTTTGTTGGACACCGGGGCGCAAGTGTCAGTGGCTACTAAGAGTTTAATGGGATGAAGGAAGTTAGACCCACCACGTTATAGGTTGCGTGGAGTGGGAGATAAGGAGGTCACACCTTTGGGGTCAGCGACAGTTGACTTTCGCATAGGGAAAGTCCGATTTGATTCAGGCTTGGAGGTAGTACCATGGGTAAGCGAGGGCTAAGATATGATCCTAGGAGTAGATTTCCTGCCTCACCATCATGCCAAAATTGACCTTGAACAACCAAATGTGGAACTTGAAAGTTATTTCAGCTAGGGGAAGCTGTTGTCGATGCAGAGCTGTTGCGACGGGTGTTCAGCATAATGAACAAACCAATTGAGCCGCGAACGTTAGGGGATAATAAAGTTTGGGATCCATTAGGTTATTTTGTGAAACGTACTATTGTACACGTACAAGAGGGAAACGACGGGCGAGTAGTCCCCGTGAACATGGATAATTTTAGCGCTCTAGACGCGAATTTGGATTTACCAGATGATGGTGTTCGTGAGGTAGGCATAGCGATCAACCACTAACTGCAGATATAACTGCATTGCGTAACAAAGTTAAGCATTTGAAAGGAGGAGAAAAAGAGCATATGGAAGAATTGTTGTGGGAATTTAAGGATTTGTTTTTTCCGCGAGGGCCGCTACCAGCAACTCCACTAGTTCAACATAGGATACCAACAGGGAACGAAGCACCTGTTTACCGTAAACCATACAGAATACCGAGGTATTTGCAGCAGATTGTGGAGGATTTCATTGATCAGCACCTTGCGGACGGTATTATAGAGCATAGTAGTAGTTGCTGCGGATTGGGCAGTGCCGTTGTGCCTAAAAAATCTGTGGAAGGAACTAAGAAGTACAGATTCTGTTGTGACTACCAATACCTCAATAATAAGACAGTCTACGATGTATTTGACAAGTGGTTATAATCAGTTAGGGGTGGCTCCAGAGGATCGTCCAAAAACCGCTTTCTCTACTCCTGGATGATATTACCAGTACATCAGAATGCCATTCGGTTTGAAAAAACGCTCTGTCAACGTTTCAGAGGTTGCTAGAGAGTGTGTTGATGGGTTTGAAACCACGGCAATGTAGCCGGCCGCTGTGACCGAGTGGTTCCAGGCCCTTCAGTCCAGAACCGCGCTGCTGCTACGGTCGCATGTTCGAATCCTGCCTTGGGCATGGATGTGTGTTATGTCCTTAGGTTAGTTAGGTTTAAGTAGTTCTAAGTCTAGGCGACTGATGACCTCTGATGTTAAGCCTCATAGGGCTTGGAGCCATTTTTGAACCACGGCGGTGTCTTGTCTATTTGTATGACATTATACTGACTTCAAATGTTCAAATGCCTCTGAGCACTATGCGACTTAACTTCTGAGGTCATCAGTCGCCTAGAACTTAGAACTAATTAAACCTAACTAACCTAAGGACATCACACACATCCATGCCCGAGGCAGGATTCGAACCTACGACCGTAGCGGTCACGCGGTTCCAGACTGAAGCGCCTTTAACCGCACGGCCACAACGGACGGCCCATTATAGTGTTTTCAAGTATTATGGAGCAGCATAGACAGCGGTTAAGGGAAGTATTTGTGAGGTTAAGAGCAGCTCGTATGACGTTGAGCCTGGAAAAAGTGAAATATTTAGGTCATATCATCAGTAATGGGGAAGTGCGAACAGATCCGAGATTGGTACAAGCTGTAAGAGATTTTCGGGCGTCTGAAACAGTTAAAGAAGTGCCATCATGCGCTGGAATTTGCTATTTCTATCGAAATTTCGTGAAGGGTTTTGCAGATTTAGCACAGCCATTGACACGATTGTTATAGATGGGAGTGGAATTTGAGTGGACAGAAGTTTGTCAGAAAGCGTTTGACAAACTGAAAGAAATGTTAACATCAAGTCCGGTTCTTGTGTTTCCAGATTTTGAAAAGGAGTTTATTCTAGCACTGATGTATCGAATCAAGCATTAGGGTGTGTTCTTAGTCAGGAAACTGATGGGAAAGAATGTCCTGTAGCCTATGTGTCTAGGCAATTGAATACAACAGAGAGGAATTACTCAATAACAGAGAGGCAGATGCTTAGCATAATCTATGGAATCACATATTTTAAATGTTATTTATATGGGAGAAGATTTCGGGTAGTGACAGATCATGCTGCGTTGAAGTGATTGTTGGGGTTGAAGGAGCCGCCCACTAGACTTGCTAGGTGGGCTGTGAGGCTTAGTGAATTAGACTACGAGGTGGTGCACAAGCCTGGGAAGAAGCACGGTAATGCGGATGCACTGACAAGGGAACCTCCCCATCGCACCCCCCTCAGATTTAGTTATAAGTTGGCACAGTGGATAGGCCTTGAAAAACTGAACACAGATCAATCGAGAAAACAGGAAGAAGTTGTGGGGAACTATGAAAAAATAAGCAAAATATTCAAACTGAGTAGTCCACGGCAAGATAGGCAACATCAAGAATAATCTGAACTGAGGAGCGCCCTGGTCCCGTGGTTAGCGTGAGTAGCTGCGGAACGAGAGGTCCTGTGTTCAAGTCTTCCTTCGTGTGATAAGTTTAATTTTTTATTTTCAGATAATTATTATCTGACAAACTCATATGTTTTCATCACTTTTTGGGAGTGATTATCACATCTACAAGAAAACCTAAATCGGGCAAAGTAGAAGCATCTTTTTACCCATTCGCCAAGTGTACAAGTTAGGTGGGTCGACAACATATTCCTGTCATGTGACGCACATGCCGTCAACAGTGTCGTATAGAATATATCAGACGTATTTTCCTGTGGAGGAATCGGTTGACCTATGACATTGCGATCAAATTTTTTCGGTTCCCATTGGAGAAGCACTACCTTTCGTCTTCTAATCGCAAGGTTTTGCGGTGCGGTCGCAAAACACAGACACTAAACTTATTACAGTGAACAGAGACGTCAATGAACGAAAGGACAGATCATAAATTTGCGAAAATGAAAAATAAAAATTTTCACTTGAGGGAATACTTGAACTAAGGACCTCTCGTTTCATAGCAGCTCACGCTAACCAGGGGACCACGGCGCTCCTCGGGTTACATCTATCTTGATGTTGCATATATTACGCATGGACTACTCAGTTTGTATATTTTGCTTATTTTTTTCATAGTTCCACACAACTTCTTCCTAGTTTCTCGATTGATCAGTTTTTCAAGGCCTATCCACTGTGCCAACTTACGACTAAATCTGAGGGTGGTGCGATGGGGATGTTCCCTTGTGAGTAGAAAGGTGGCGAAAGTAGAAGTAATAGATTGTGACCTAGCAGTATGGCACGCTCACAATGATTGTAAAGTGAATCTGGCACAGCCACAATTTAATATGTACGACAGTCTTCTGTGCAGGGAAACGAAGTTAGGGCCAAGGGTAGTAGTGCCAGCGAAGCTGAGAGATGAGGTTTTAAAAGAATCACTTGATCCCGTGTTATCTGGTCGTGGTGGGGGTAGAGCGACGAGTAGGAGAGTGACGGAGAGGTATTCGTGGAGAGGTAGGAAAGTAGATATGGATCAGTATGTCAAGAATTGTATACCATGTGCGCAGAGAGCAGATTTGAGTCGGAAATCGATACAGCTACAACGATTGCTGCAAGCGACATGTCCATTTTTTCTGTTGGGAACTCGTGTCATAGGATCTTTCAGTTGAACACCATCGGGGAACAGATTCGTTCTGACAATAAAAGACCATTTGTTTAGGTATGTGGAGATGGTGCCTATGCCAAATCAACAGGCACAAATGGTCGCTCAGGCGTTAATAAATAACTGGGTTTTGAAATTTGGTGTACCGGAGACAATAATTACTGACCATGGGACCAACTTCATGTCAGATTTAATGGAGAAACCGTGTAAATTGTTGAACGTATAGAAGATGACGACGATCGTGTTGCATCCACTAGCGAAAGCAAGGACAGAACTCGGTACACAAAACAATCGGAAAGACGCTGAGTTTTTATGTGAATTCTCATCAACGTCAGTGAGACGAGTATTTGAAGCATATTGTATGTGCATACAGTGCAAAAAATCCAGACCAATACCGATTTGTATCCGTTTGAGGTAGTGAACGGCCGAGAAATGCCATCACCGTTTAATTTAGTGAAGCTACAGAAAGGAAGGACTGGTGAATCTGTACGTGAATTCGCGAGGACAATTCGGGATGTTTGGAAACGGGTACAAACGGCGAATACGAAGGGTTTGGAAAGGCAGGAAGACGGGTGAAGCGGAAAGTTTACCGCAGTATAGAGTAGGGCAATGGGTAATGCTATCCAGCTCCTATATGCTGGAACGAAAAACGAAAGAGTTCATCACGAGGTATCAAGGGCCATACTAAGTAGTTGAAACCACATCCCACTAGAACAACGATGGTACACATTGGGTGGTTTCGGCAATTTAAGTGTTGTCCGAAAGTGATTCCAGACTTGTCACAGGAAGGGAAGAGGAAGAAAGAGAGAGTGGAGAGAGGTGGTTAGCGCTGGGAAAACCTGGAAGATAGAGTAGAGCATGATGTACCGTGTGCCTTGCGATTCAGAAAGTAGTAGAATATTTGTAGTTTTTGTTTTCTTCTAATGTATTATTGATTTTGTGTAGATTAGTTAGGCATTGTATTTTCGTATGTTGTATGTGTTTCTGAGTACTGTGAGCCTGCTGGGGACAGCAGTCTTTTTGAAGAGGGAGGAAGGGTGATCCCTGTCCTCCGGTCACTGAAAAGGGGAGTGTTTGCGGTAATTCATCTCTTCATCATCGATGTGGACGCCTTGCGTGTGCAGCACCTCGATGGAGGTGTGCTGTAGTCGGGGCAGGAATATGTGCTAGTGTCAAGTCATCAGTGGGCTTTAAGGTTGGTATGGAACGTGTGGGAAATGCGGAATTAAGTGAGGAGGCTTGAGGAAGTGTTTGATGAGCTTAGGCAACGTGGAGAGGGAAAGGGAATGCTGAAGGAAGTAGCCAAGGAGTATAAGAAATTGCATGAGTCTTATGAGACGCTACAGAAGCAGGTACGATGGATGGAGGAAGTGGTGCCACGGGTAAGATGGAAACGAGGGTGGCTGAATGCAGGGGGGAAGATTTTGAAAACAGTCTTTGGAACTGCAGACGAAAGCGATATAAAGGAGCTGAACAAAATGGTGGAAGCGGTGAGACAACTTCCAGAGAAGAGCGGCAGAAACTTGGCACACAACCCATATAGGGACATTGGAAGAAAAAGCCCCGAATAACACAGGGTAACTCCACTCATTAGTAGGGCAGATAGTGGAATACGCTATCGCGTCGGAAGACGTAACGAATCGTAACATGGAAACCTTATAGAGGCGTCTGGAAGTCCTAGATAGCTGGGTGAACTAGATTCGGTGCAATATTTCTGAGTGCACAAGTTACAGCCAGGTGCGGGGCTGTTGACGGTAAGTTACGCTTACCAGCGGTTGCGAAGTATAATGGAGGTCACAGGGCTGTAGAACCACTGAAAAGAGTAAACGCAGCTGTTTGCATGGCGCAAGTTACAGGCAGAAGGGGTCAACTGGCCCAACCTAGGTGTTAAGCGTACATAACTAGGAGTGGCGCATTAGCAAAACAGAGGCGCACAGCCATGTATAATTGGCACCAGTTTTCAAAAGAGGGGGATTCAAGTGTGGCAGCTTTCCTGGACGGCGGGACGTGCCTCACCACCAGCCGCATGCAGCAGCAGATGGAGCGCCAGCGTTCCAGTCTATGCCGGGTCACTGGTTCGACCGTCTAAGGCCAATGTGGGTTCCGTAGCCAACCAGCGGCGGGCCACTCGATGGCTCGCTACTGTAGGCACTCTCGTTGGCTCCCAACACAAGCCAGGGGCATGCTGAGGCGAGGGCCACAGATTTGGCTGTCAGATCGCAGGTGGTTGTGTCGCCCAAGATTTTAGCCACGACGGCGAAGAATCACACAGTGGGCACCTTGCGGCTTGCAACGTGTGGCGCTAAGGCAACAGGGATGAAGGCCGCTGAGGTGTGAAACACGTATATATTCATTACCAGCGATGGCGAGGCATGACAGAATCTCTGACCAGAGACTTATTTATCGTTGCTAGTCTGCTCTTGACCGCGTGAGTGTTCAGCTGCGAGTTGTACTCTGTCAGTAGTAGTCAGTCGGCAGTAGTGTGAAGCGAGTCGGCATCCGTCCGCGGTGTTCTCTGCACACGAGTCTGGTCAGGAATGTGGTGGACGATATGTATATTATTGTAGAAGGTAATGAAGCAGCATTGCGCTCAGCTAATAACGTATGTTAATTGTAATTAAATGTAGGCCAGCATTGCACGGAGCTGTGCCGAAAAATAAGAGCAGATATAGATGCAGTTTTACTGAGGTAAGAATTTATCAGGTTTAATTATTTCACAGGGCCGAAGGTCAGCGCTGCTGCCCTTATAAAATTTATAAGGTTTAATTAATTCTGTTGAGATGTTAGATACGGTTCATGGTTCATTATCTAAGTAATATTATTGTGTGGGTTTTTGTTCAATTTCCATTTATCAATTTTTGTGGGAGGTTACACATGGCTCAATTTTATATTTATATTTAATTTAAATTATTGCGGGGAGGTTACACTTGGCGACATCCGGACCAGGATCGTATTTCTTTGTGAATCTCCTGATAAGTAGTCAGATATCTGCTCTTATTTACTCAATATAATTAGCATTCGGCGCAACGCTTTTACTAATTTTGTGACTTTCTTTCACAGATCATCGGCAATTCGTTGCTCTTTGTTGTATTTGTGTTTGTTGCTTTTTGCATTGTGCTTATTTCATTTTTGATTAATTTGTTTTGGGAAAAATGCCGCGAAAAACTGTTAATAGTACGTCGCGAGGTATAATGAGTGAAATAACCGACTTAAACAACTTGACCGATAGTACTTGCGACATGCAGTGTAATGATGACAATCATCCATTTACAGACAATCAGTGTGTACCGACCACTAATAATGATTTTGATCCTAGCGATGAACAGATGAATTCAATTGTGTCCTCTGTTAATTTAACGACAATTGATACGGTTCCGCACTTGCGTTTAGTGAAAAAAATACGAGCTTACGGAATATCGGACCAGGTTTGTGATTGGATTCAGGATTTCCTAGAAGAAAGAACACAACATGTCATTCTTAACGGTTCAAAACCTGCAGATGTAGAGGTAATTTCGGGAGTACCGCAGGGAAGCGTGATAGGACCTTTATTGTTTACAATATACATAAATGACTTAGTTGACAACATCGGTAGCTCCGTGAGGCTATTTGCAGATGACACGGTTGTCTACAAGAAAGTAGCAACATCAGAAGACTCGTACGTACTCCAGGAGGACCTACAGAGGATTAATGCATGGTGCGACAGCTGGCAGCTTTCCCTAAACGTAGATAAATGTAATATAATGCGCATACATAGGGGCAGAAATCCATTCCAGTACGATTATGCCATAGGTGGTAAATCATTGGAAGCGGTAACGACCGTAAAATACTTAGGAGTTACTATCCGGAGCGATCTGAAGTGAAATGATCACATAAAACAAATAGTGGGAAAAGCAGGCGCCAGGTTGAGATTCATAGGAAGAATTCTAAGAAAATGTGACTCATCGACGAAAGAAGTAGCTTACAAAACGCTTGTTCGTCCGATTCTTGAGTATTGCTCATCAGTATGGGACCCTTACCAGGTTGGATTAATAGAAGAGATAGACATGATCCAGCGAAAAGCAGCGCGATTCGTCATGGGGACATTTAGTCAGCGCGAGAGCGTTACGGAGATGCTGAACAAGCTCCAGTGGCGGACACTTCAAGAAAGGCGTTACGCAATACGGAGAGGTTTATTATCGAAATTACGAGAGAGCACATTCCGGGAAGAGATGGGCAACATATTACTACCACCCACATATATCTCGCGTAATGATCACAACGAAAAGATCCGAGAAATTAGAGCAAATACGGAGACTTACAAGCAGTCGTTCTTCCCACGCACAATTCGTGAATGGAACAGGGAAGGGGGGATCAGATAGTGGTACAATAAGTACCCTCCGCCACACACCGTAAGGTGGCTCGCGGAGTATAGATGTAGATGTAGATGTAGATGACGCGGGACGTTCTGTTGCAATGAGCGCTGCACAGCTTAACACACCCGGTTTGCAGGATTTACGTGACGAACAGTCAGATTTTTTAAATGAAAACGAACAGTGTAATTAGAATGCGTCGGATTTATTTAATTCCAAGGTAGTGACTAACAATGCACGTCCGATTAGCAAACATTTTCAAGAATCACAAAATATCCAAATGGATACACAAAACGTGACAAATGCAGATACACCAACACACAGCACAGAGAATTGAGTTGCTAATTTTGGCTCGGATCAAATTATTGCACTATTGCTACAACAGAGTGAGGATAACAAACAAGTTAAGGAAAGTTTGAAACAACTTAATGAAATTAATGAAAAACTAGACAACAATGATGAAAATTTCAAACAACTTAGTGAACAGAACAAACAACTTAATGAAAAATTAGACAACAATTCCAAACAACTTAGTGAACAGATTACAGCCGTTGCCGCGCAGTGTCATAACACTAAAGAACAATTACTTGAGGAAATTGAGGCTTGTGCTAGGAAAAGTAGCGATGAAATTAGATTTGTTGCGCAAGAATTAAGAAATATGCAAACAGCTACAACAGAGTCACTTAGAGACGAAATTAGTGCAGTCGGTAAACAGTGCTCTGAAAAAGCAACACAGTTACGTGACGAGTTTAAATTGATGACAGCAGAACTTTTGCGCACACTGGATACAAAAATAGACGCGAAATTTGACCAACAGAACAGTCAAATTGACGAACGTTTTAATCATCACCTACAAAACAGTGATACGCGTTTCCGTAAATTTATACAGGGACAGAATAAAGTAAAACGACAAGTCATGGAAACAATTACCGCACAAAGACAGGAAGATAAACGTAAATTGTTTGCGAAAGCAAAAACATACGTAGACAACAATATTGCTACAGTATCGGACAAAATTAATACCATCAAACAGTTGAACACCGAATTGCGTGATGAAATTTCTGATCTTAAATCAAAAACAGATACACACACAGTAGATATTCAAACAGTGACCAACAGACTCGAACAATTAAAACTTACACAGAATTCTGATGTTATCAAAGCTGACGTTAAAAAATTGAGCGAAGCTACACGTAAAATACAAAAACAAATTAATGCTTCTGACACTAAAAACGATGATCAGGTAAAAATACGACTGAAAAATGTGATGAATTGGCCAGTCGTATTGATGTTATTGAAAGTAATAATGACAGCAAATCAGACGATACTGCACCGATTTTGTTTAACCAAACACCTGAATTCCAAAATTTACAGCAGACAATCAATGAGATCGATTTGTCTAATAACACATTGCGTAGAAAATTGTCAAGTCTACAGCAAGAGGTAACAGAGATAAAAAATATTTCAGTTAATAACACGTCACAGCATACGGCGAATTCCAAACATTTCTCACACCCACACAGCCAGTATAATTTAGGTAATGTACAAAGAGTACGTGAGTTAGATTCTGAACAGTCACAGTCAAATAGATTTTCATTCAATCCTGAACCGGTTCCGACATACAGAGACGATAATTTTGATTACAAACATTTTCTATCAGTGAGAAAATTTAAAGTATTTAAAAATGACAGAACACAGATTCACCCCCTGGATTGGATACAACAATTCAGCTTTGCTTTTTCACCGACTTGGCCCGTAACACACAAACTTGAATTTATTTGCAGTTTTTTGGAAGGCGAACCGGCAATTCGTATGGGACCGATCGCGAGACAATGCTATTCGGTAGAAGAGTTTCAGAATGCGTTTCTGTCAGTGTATTGGTCGAAGACGACACAGCGCGGAATTAAGGATCAATTAATTAGTTTACCAAATTATGAGAACTCAAATTTTTCCACTGTCACGCAATTTTTTGAACACATGGTCCAACAAAACCAGTATCTAAGTGAACCATACAGTGAATCTGCACTTATTCAATTATGTATTTCTAAATTACCATGATCATTAAGAGTGTCACTTTTAACGGGTCAGCAGAAGGAAAATATTTCAGCATTCAGAGATCTGTTACGGCTTTTGGAAGTGCAGCAATCGGATTATTCCTTTATAAACAAAAATTTTTCATATACCAACCAAGGCCAGCAAACTTACAGTAATTACGATCAGCCACTCAATTTCAATAGCAGAGGTAATAGACGCTTTAGGAACGACAACCAACAGAACTTTAATAACAGGCAAAATTTTAATCATCGGTATCGTCAAAATTATCAGCAACAGCAAACACATTTTGGTAACAATACAGGTTTTTCACCGCAACAGCAGGAAAGTCAGCCGGTTAGCATACCTAACCAACAATGCAGTAAACGAGGTCAACCAAGCTTTAATGTTTCGCCGCGTGCACGTATAGTCCCGGCTACAACAAATAGTAACGCACGCCAGCAAGGAAATAACTACGTGCAGAAAACACAGTATTTCAATTCCTATCGCAATGCACCGTATAGGAATGACTATCACGACAGACGTAAAAACAATGAGCACAATTTTCAGCGTACATCCAGTAACAGTCGGTCTTACCAACAGCAAAATCATCCGCAAGAACATATTCTCATGAATGAACCAGACAGTAGATATCATCCAGAACGTAATACGTCTGGAAGAAATAACAGAACAGTTCAAATAGTAGAAATGCCACAGAATCCTCCTGATAATAATAATATGTCAGATAGAATTTGACTAGATACTGTACAGGTCGCATCTTCCAGTAACAAAAGCACTACTTTAGACATGCAGAATGTTGTTCACGAAAATGTTATTACTTTTGACGACATCCGAGACACTCTTTTGCAGGAAAGACCAGTTGTTCAAAAAACCATTTCACACACTGTCATCAAAATTAAAATTTGATCATCGAAATTTTCAGCAGTAATCGATTCTGGATCACCTATGTCAGTTATAAATGAAGAAACTTTCAACGAGTGTAACAAAGGGAATACATATCCTAAGTTACCAGTAGGTAAAACTAAAGTAAAAGGAGCAGTATCTAGTAAAGGAGTAGATGTTAAATTACAGACACATTTATCATTTTGCATTGCAGGTCACACATTTTACTCAAATTTTTGGATTGTTCCTTTATTGACAACAGACGTTATTTTAGGTACGAATTTTCGGGTACAACACGACGCAATTATTGATTTTCAAAATTCCTATTTAATGTTGAAGGATGAAAATGTACAAGTGGCTTTAGAATTTCAGCACTCATTATCTGCAGAAGAACAAACAATTAATTGTACTGAGGTCATTTCCGCATCACGTAACATAGACTGTAATTCCAAATTGTTCACAGATACATACGTACATAACTATAATACTCCAGACGAAGCTAATTCGACGTTAAGCAGATGATTTCTGATAAAGTTAAACAGAGCAGTCTAAATACAGACGACGAACACACGCAACTACACAAAATTCTTTCACAGCAAGCTCCAGTTTTCGACAACATTCCTGGTACGATGTCTGGTTGTACGTATGAATTTCAAGTTAAACAGCACGACACATTTAAAGCCAAACATTATCCTATTCCGTATATTCATAGAGAGCAAGCTAAGAAAGAATTGCAAGATATGCTCGACCAAGGAATTGTTGAACCGGCAGTTAGTCCGTACATAAACCCGCTCCATATTGTTAAGAAAAAGGATGGCTCACTTCGCCTCGTGCTTGATTCAAGTCACATCAATGACATAATTATTAATGAAACAGATCACCCACAGACACTAGAAGAACTACTACTAAAATTTCACGGTACTGCTATTTATTTTACATTAGATCTGAAATCGGGATTTTGGCAAATTCAGCTCCATCCGAATTGTAGAAAGTACACAGCCTTTCTCTGTTTTGGTGACTGTTATCAATTTTGTAAATTACCATTCGGTTTAACTATTTCTTCAGCAGCTTTTATTTGCGGTTTGAACACAATACTTCCGACAGAACTTAAAGACAGAATCACAACGTACGTAGACGACATTCTTATTGCAGAAGCTAACTGGTCTGAGCACAATCTGATTCTTGAACAACTGTTGCAAACTTTTCGTGCACAAGGACTTACAGTTAATCTCAGTAAATCGCACTTTGGTAAAACTTCTATAAAATTTCTTGGACATGTAATTTCAGCAGAGGGCATTACGCCTGACCCGGAAAAACTTCAAGCCTTCCTTATGTGACATTCTGTTCCCACGACGAAGAAACAACTACGCAGCTTTTTGGGTTTAATTAACTTTTTTCGTAAATTTATTCATTACTCTGCTTTAGACACCCCTAGATTATGCCAACTGACAGGGAAAAACACTATTTGGTCCTGGGATAAACAAGCACATTCTGAATTTATGAACCTGAAACATGCTTTGTTGAATGCACCACTTTTATCGCACCCAGATCTTACTAAAAATTTTTCCATTGCAACCGACAGTTCTAACACCGCTTTAAGCGTACATATTTTCCAGGAAATTGGAGAAGATGGTTGTACAGTAATTAAAAACATCGCGTTTGCAAGTCGCATTTTGTCACCTGCTGAACGAAATTATTCCGTTACAGAACTTGAAACATTATGTGTTGTTTGGGCTTTTACGAGATTTCGGCATTTTCTTTATGGAAGACATACTACTGTTTATACAGACCACAGAGCGATACAATTTTTACTTTCGGCTAAATTTATACACGACAGATTAAGCAGATGGAAACTTTACTTGCAGGAATTTAATTTTACAATTGTTCACATTCCCGGCACACAAAATGTTGTAGCAGACGCACTATCTCGTTCTCTCGGCAACAATCAGCAAGACATCACAACCAACTTCTGCAAAGCAAATTTCAGCGTCATGTACATTCAACAAGTTGCATTTGAAAATTTCATTTCGTCGTCATTACAAGACATAGCACAAAAGCAGAATAAAGACAATGTATGGAAAGAGATTAAACACCTTTGGCAAGATAGGAATAATGTTACCATTAGAAACCATTACACTGTACGCAATGACATTCTGTTTCGCCGCTCTCATCCTGATAGCAACAATTGGTTATTATGCATTCCTGATGAACTTGTTAACAAATTAATCTGGTATACTCATTTAAGTTACGCACATTACGGAGCCAGAAAATGTTTTCTTATATTGAGATAGAACTGTTATTTTACGAACATGGAGAAACGTATTCGACGAGTTTTAGCGTCATGTAAAATCTGCCAGAAAGCTAAGTCAGACACAACTTCTCATATTCCTCCATTACATCCCATTATACCTGTTAAATTAAGACATATGGCCGCTGTAGAAATTTTTGGTCCGATTCCCAGAACTAATAGAGGTTTTTGCTACATCTTTGTCGCTGTTGAACTCACTTCAAAATTTGTTACCTTCACTCCGTTACGCAAAGCTACTGCTAAAACTGTTTCGAAAGCATTTGTAAAACATTTTCTATTTCAAGTAGGGCATGTGTTGAAAGTAATTTCTGACAATGGATCACAGTTTCGATCTGCTATATGGACACGTATGTTGCATGGGGGCTTAATTAAATAAAATGCAAATAATTTTAATTTTTTTGATTTAGTAGCTGTATGTCCGATTACGCTGTGTCTCGTAAACGGTTGGCCCTGATTAGTTTTTGTACGCAATCTGACTGCATAGAACAACAACAAAGAATGAAATGAAAATTTCCGTTAATACAATTAATTAATTAAGTCCCCAGCAACTATAAAACCTACGAAACCAAAGCACAAGTATAACTGTTCTGTGTGTGGAAGTATGACTCAACGTACACATCTGGCACGGTTCTTCTTCAATAAGACAATAAATTTCAAATACCATTTATACTGACGTGATAAAAAAAATTAGAAATACTATAATTGCGCAAGAAAACCAGAATTACACTCTAATACAAGAACAGAAGCCAGATGCTTTGTTGACTGAACCTGTAATGACGCATTATTCAGGACATTGAAGTAATGAGAAAAAAAAGAAAAGTAGTTTGTTACCTTCATTTATATTGATGAAAAGCACTCTAATCATTACAATATCTCCACACCGACTCGCTACTACCACATCTCAACAAGAACTGACTACTGCCATATCTCGACAAGCACTCTTCACTACGACATCTCAGCAAGCACTCTCTGCTACGAGTTCTTAACAAGCACTGACTACTACGAGTTCTCCCCCAGCACTGCCAGTGAAGGCGGCTGAATAATACTCTTTGGCGCAATCTCTGGCGCAGTGGCTCAGTGTAGCCACCTTTCACATGCCACTCCTCCACGGGCCAGAATTTGATGGTATTTTTGCCAGCATTGGTGATGAAAATACCACCAAATTCGTCCACAAAATACAGACAAAAATAAAAGATAATATTAATACCTAAATATCACATAATTAGTTAAAATTTTGGCTTTGCACTGACCTTTCAATAACCTAATATATAAAATACAGTAAGCAATACAAATTCTTTCATACATGTGACTTTACATAATAGTTTACACAATACACAAAAAATCAGTTTATACAAATGTTCACATAAAATGCTTTCAATGATTAAAAAAAAAAGTAATTGATAATTCCAGCAGTAGCACCCAGCAATGGTCAACAGGTGCAGACACCAACAAGTGACATCATTCAGCAGAAGCAGTTCCATTAGTGGCACTCAGCAATGTTGAGCAAGTGCAGACAGCAACAAGTGACATCACTCAGCAGAAACAGTTCCATTAGTGGCACCCAGCATTGTTGAGCAGGTACACACAGCAACAAGTGACATTATTTCAGTAGAAGCAGTTCATCAGTGGCACCCAGTAAAGTTGAGCATGTACACACAGCAACAAGTCACATTATTTCAGTAAAAAAAAAACAGTCCATCAGTGGCACCCAGTAATGTTGAGCAGGTACACACACCAACAAGTGACATTATTTCAGTATACGCAGTTCCATTAGTGGCACCCAGTAATGTTGAACAGGTGCAAACACCAACAAGTGACTTCATTTCAGTAGAAGCAGTTCCATCTGTGGCACCCAGCAATGTTGAAGAGGTACACACAGCAACAAGTCACATTTCTCAGCAGAAGCAGTTCCATTAGTGGCACCCAGCATTGTTGAGCAGGTACACACAGCAACAAGTGACATTATTTCAGTAGAAGCAGTTCATCAGTGGCACCCAGTAAAGTTGAGCAGGTACACACAGCAACAAGTCACATTATTTCAGTAAAAAAAACAGTCCATCAGTGGCACCCAGTAATGTTGAGCAGGTACACACACCAACAAGTGACATTATTTCAGTATAAGCAGTTCCATTAGTGGCACCCAGTAATGTTGAACAGGTGCAAACACCAACAAGTGACTTCATTTCAGTAGAAGCAGTTCCATCTGTGGCACCCAGCAATGTTGAACAGGTGCAAACATCAACAAGTGACATTATGTCAGTAGAAGCAGTTCCATTAGTGGCACTCAGTAATGTTGAACAGGTGCAAACACCAACAAGTGACATCATTTCAGTAGAAGCAGTCCATCAGTGGCACCCAGCAATGTTGAGCAGGTGCAGACAGCAACAAGTGACATTATTTCACTAGAAGCAGTTACATCTTTGGCACCCAGCAATGTTGACAAGTGCAGACACCAACAAGTGACTTCATTTCAGTAGAAGCAGTTCCATCAGTTGCACCCAGCAATGTTGAACAGGTGCAGACACCAACAAGCGACATTATCTCAGTAGAAACAGTCCATCAGTGGCACCCAGCAATGTTGAGCAGGTGCAGACAGCAACAAGTCACATTATTTCAGTAAAAAACAGTCCATCAGTGGCACCCAGCATTGTTGAACAGGTGCAGACACCAACAAGTGACATTATTTCAGTAGAAGCAATCCATCAGTGGCACCCAGCAATGTTGAGCAGGTGCAGACAGCAACAAGTGACATTATTTCAGTAGAAGCAGTTCATCAGTGGCACCCAGAATGTTAACAGGTGCAGACACCAACAAGTGACATTATTTCAGTAGAAGCAGTCCATCAGTGGCACCCAGCAATGTTGAACAGGTGCACACAGCAACAGGTCACATTATTTCAGTAAAAACAGTCCATCAGTGACACCCAGCAATGTTGAACAGGTGGAGACACCAACAAGTGACATCATTTCAGTAGAAGCAGTCCATCAGTGGCACCCAGTAATGTTGAGCAGGTGCAGACACCAACAAGTGACATTATGTCAGTAGAAGCAGTCCATCAGTTGCACCTAACAACGATGAACAGGTGCAGACACCAACAAGTGACATCATTCAGCAGAAACAGATCCATTAGTGGCACCCAGCATTGTTGAACAAGTGCAGATACCAACAAGTGACATTATTTCAGTAGAAGTAGTTCCATCTGTGGCACCCAGCAATGTTGAACAGGTACACACAGCAACAAGTCACATTTCTCAGCAGAAGCAGTTCCATTAGTGACATCCAGCATTGTTGAACAGGTGCAGACACCAACAAGTGACATCATTTCAATAGAAGCAGTTCCATCAGTGGCACCCAGCAATGTTGAACAGGTCCAGACAGCAGTCCATAATATTCACTATCACTGATCACACTGTTCATCAGAGTTTATAAGCAAAAATTAAACACGTCCTAGTGGCACCAATCATGTAGAAAAAGTACAAGTAACAGTCCATAATATTCACTATCCTAATCACACAGTTTATCAGCAGAAATTAAACATTTCTGTCACACATCAATGTTGAACAAGTGCAGGTAACAGTTACATACAAATTCTAATAAACATACAAATGAAATCAGATAATTGTCATATTAACTATTACAAATACTCAAATATCAGTAAACCTATAATATTTATGGGTGTCAGTGCAAGCCACTACAAACAATAAAATAATATTTAGGAGATAGGTGGGTAGGATTAGGAAAGGAAAACACACAAAACACACACTCTCATCTTTCATCCACATTAAGTACTACTGTGTAATTGAATAGTGTTAACTGTGTAAATGCAATTCTGTCAAAATTTGATGTTCATCATGTGTATCAAGTAGTAGTGGCAGCAATGTATAACAGTCAATAATAGTTAAGTCAACGTCATAGTCATCATGTCAAGACCAATGTTTGCCAAGCCAGATCAAAATGTACGGTTGCTGAACAACTGTCAGTGAGCCAAGATATGCAATTACTTCCTCTCTCCAAAAAAAATTATGTACTGCTTATTGATTTAACAAAGTGTGTGTAGACAATCTTCCTTCTACTTTAGTGTTCTAGTCTGCTATCTTCATCCTCCTTGTTCCATATAGACCAACAAAAAAAAATATGCACCTCACTTACTTTACCTCTTATCCATCAAAACTCCAATAATCATCAGCATCACATAATCTCAATACTTCAGTAATACCTCTTACGTCGATACATATAAATCTTATCATCAATATCATTTACCTTACCTCTTGTCCACAAAAACTCCAATAATCATCAACTTCACATAATCTCAATAATACCTCAATAATACCTCTTCAATACGTCGATACATATAAACCTTATCACCAATATCATTTCACTTCCATAACAACTCTTTCCTCTAGTCAGTCTCCTCGAACAAGTACAGATAAAATCCTAATGCAAACCTCATCATCCCATACAATCCGAAGACACATTGTCAACACACAACCTTGTGTAATCCATCTGACCCAAATCTTCTACTCATTATGAATTATAAACAAAAGAAATGCATACATGACCTCTAACAGACTTAGTTCGAATAACTCTCAGTAATTAAGTACGATTACGGAGTGTGAATGATCATAATATTTCACAGTGTGTACACCACTTCAAGAATTATGGCAAACAGAAGCAAACATGTGGAGTATTTCTTGTGTCAAGTGTCACTTCCTATTTCAATTGCTCACGAAAAATGCAGTGTAATAACTGTCAATGGTCTAAACCTAGGTTTGGTATGTCACGTCGTTAGCTTCCTTCCTATTAGCATAAATTTATACAGCTTCCATAAAACCTCCAGCTCATGTGACTTCAACGAAGTTTCTTGTACTAATGTCGTTCGTCGAATTATAGCAGTTCATTCTCCTATCTTAAAAATATAAGGCACTGAGCGTAAGCAAAACATGCAATAGCGAGTAAATGTACCAGTAGAGAACAGAATGTCAACAAGTGGATGCAGCACAATTCTTACAACGAGGCTCTGCCAAGCGAACAATATATAATTAATACAATAATGTGACCTAAACTCTACGTTCATACACAGTATATCAGCATTTCTATATACCAAATTAAATAGTAGTTATGACAACAAAACAGAAATGTGTAAATATGCAATCCATAAGCAAGGTAGCAAATATGTTATCTAACATAATAAACAGGTCATTAGCATCATATCAGCATAAGCAAATAAATGTTCATATGTAATCTTAATAAGTAAACATGAAGGCGCAAGCAGATAAATGACAAAGTGTAACCTACATACCTAACCACATCAGCACAATTAATCAGGTGACAATTATAATTTAAATAAATAAGCACAGCAGACACATAATAAAAAAATATGACATCAGTGAAAAAGCATTGCAGCCAAGCGATGCATAATATATTCAAATAACAACCCTGTTCACTAATAAAACATTGGCAAAAATCAGCAAATGTACGCAAGCACGTCGCTTCACAAGTAAATTCATAGAACATGAAATTAGCACAAAGTATGAATCACGTAATCGCGAGCAGCAAATTACGTCTAAAGTACGTACCTAAGTGGAAATATGTTACCTGAAAAATGAACTCAATTAGTAGTTACCTTGTTTAGTTTATTAGTTTCATCTTCGAAATTACATTCTTTCTGAAATTTTCTCGATAGCAAGTCCTCTTAACGTCGGAGACACACAGAATTTACCTGAAGTTCTTAAATATTTTATACAACCGTATCCTGAAAAATACTGAATGTTAATAACATAATTCATCAAGTCACTGTAGCTTTATACTGAATTTAATCGGAGAAATTAGACTGTTTATTTGTTTACGGCTGTCTGTGCATTCGCACTGAGCGCTCGATCAGCTGTAGGCGCGTGACGTAGGAAGCAATTTTTTGCGGTCAACGACTGCCTCGTGCGGCGCGCAGACTTGACTGTTGCTTTGAGTATATGCCGCCGCCAAAACACAGCGCGGTATCCTTGTATTCTCTGCATGTTTACGTAAACTGTTGGTTTCTCTAAAGTATGTCATTCCACAAAAGTTTTAACGTTTGATATATGATGTATTCCCTTAGAGCGTCGAGATTTAAGAGTTTCTACTTCGACAGTGTTATCATGTATAATTTTGCGAATTCTATATGGACCGTTATAAAGCAGAAAAAATTTGCGACACAAGCCTTTTCCTTTGTGAGACAAACGATGAGACTTAATTAACACCTTTTGACCAACTGACAAGATTTTTAAACGACCAGGATGTTTAGCTGATTTCTCCCTTCTAGCAGCCGCAGAGCCATGTTCACAACTTCAGAATGCCACAGTTTCCGTGAAGGCGGAAAAGGAACGATTTCAGATATGCGATTTGTCGGTACTTTGTTTTTTAATATCAGTATTGGCAGTAAAGAAGTTGAATCATTAGGGAGTTCATTCAGAATGTTTTGAAAAATATGAAGATACTGATCCCACGTTCTGTGATTCTGATGACAATAAAGACGACACAATTTATTGATTTCCTTCATCCATCTCTCTGAAGCGTTAGATTGACGGTGAAAAAGTGAAATGAAAATTGGTTTAATTTTACGACGCCGTAGAGTACGAAGCCAAATTTTAGAACGAAACTGTGATCCATTATCTGATATAACCTTATCAACATGACCCACTTCTTTAAGAAAATGTTTGATGAAAGCATTAAATACTGAACGAGCTGTTGCTTTGCGTAAAGGTGTAAAACACACATATTTTGATGTCAACTCCACTGCTACGAAAATGTACGCAAAACCATTAGTAGAACGAACCACTGGACCGAACAAATCGACTGCAACCATCTCCTTTAATTTCGCTGGAATGATAGGAAACAATGGTGCTCTGTGAGAAATTGTTGGCGGCTTAGCCTTTTGACACAATTTGCATTTGGCAAGAACAGATCGAATACGTTTTTCCATATTACTGAAGTAGCAATTTTCCCGTAATTTATGAAAGCATTTTCTGGGATCAAAGTGTGCATAACTGAAATGCGTATACCAAATCAGCTTATTAACCCACTCATCAGGAATACAAACTAACCAAACAGAGTTGTCGACCGATGTTCGTTTAAAAAGAACTTTCCAGATAGTTCGCAAAAACGAGGTGTGGCCAAATCCTCCAATCTAACAAAGCGTCTAAGAAAATTACAGACACCAAGGAAACTACGAACATCACGTTTTGTGGTAGAAACAGCATAATTACGAATAGCGTCTAATTTCTCTGGATCAGGAAGAATACCTTCTGTAGAAATAATGTGACCGAGAAATTTCACCTGAGAACGACCAAATTCAGATTTTTCGAAGTTCACTGTAATGCCAACTCTTGCAAAAATACGTAATAATGAATCCAAAATTTTGTTGTGTTCACTCCAAGAACGTTTAGCAATAAGAATATCGTCAACATATGAAGTAATATTGTCACGAAGATAAACAGGTAAAATTTCGTTTAAACTAGGAATGAATGCTGCTGAAGGTACAGTAAGTCCAAACGGTAATTTCCGAAATCACTTTTGGGTAAAATAGTCATATCCGGTTATTGTTTATCGATTCTCTAGATAGATTGATAGTCGAAGAGTTGTTTTGACAGATGCAAAGAATAGTAAAAGAGTAGGCAGCGGTGCAGAAAACGAAAAGGGAAATAGCACCACTACAGCTCGGGGCCCTATGCTCGCTACGGCACATATTCACTTAGAGTAGTGAATCCCCTGGGGACATTAATAGCCGCACATAATTTCCAGTTTGTGACTTAGTGGCCAATTTAGTGGGAGTGCGTACATAAATTGATCTATCCATGAACATGGATGTATGTCATTCTTAGAATTGCGGAAGATCTTAAATTTCCGAACAGTCAAAAAGTGTTTATAGTCAGAGTTTTCGCCTCGTGGCGACAAAGACCTGCCGCGTCTGTCCCAGTCACAATGACAATTATTGTTAAATTCACGCGCCTGGCGCTCTCTTGTTGCATCCCGTAAATGAAACAAATTATTTTCTTCAAACCCCTCTGGTATCTGTGATTATAAATTTCCTTTGCCATCTTTTCCTACGATCTCGCCTTCAATTTGTTTGACTTGCTTTTTTAATGCCTCAAATTCCCTTTTCACGCGTTCATTAAATTTTCCCTGATTTTCAACATGCTTATTTATGTTCTGATACTCTTCGGTTTCTGCAAATGGCAATGGTGCTGTATCATCTGAATCTCTGTCCCCACTTAAACTAAGACTTGTCAGTTTATCTGAAATCTCCTCAACTCTTTCCGATAAATCACCGATTTGTTCTTTCTGTTTATTTACGTCTTCCGTAAGTGTCGCGACTCGGGTTTCAGTATTAACACATTTGGTAGTTAACTGTTCATATTGTTGTGTTAGGTTATTTATTCTGTCATTTGGTACGGATTCCTCGATTCTCTCAAATATTTCTTCCTTATCGTGTGCGCGTTGTAAATTTAACTCTGAAAATTTCTGTACTATCACGCGATCACTTTCCTCCTGTTCTCTATCCTGTTCCCTTTGTCTAATCTCTACTGCAACTAATCTATTATTATGAGAATTCAAAATCGGTTGTACTTCTTCTCTGATTTCTTTCTTTAACTCATCTTTCATATTTTTGAAACATGTCCCTATTCGTGAGTCCAACCGTGTTTCCAAAGTTCCCATCTCTGTTTTAATTGATCCAATCTCTGTTTTAAATTCAGATTCTAACCGTGTTTCCATTGTTCCCATCTCAGTTTTAATTGTTCCTATCTCAGTTTTAATTGTTCCTATCTCTGTTTTAATTGTTCCTATTTGTGAGTCTAACCGTGTTTCCATTCGTGCTCCCAAATTTAATATGGCACTCATCAACTGCTCCGTATGAACTAGTTCAAAATCCCTTTCGCCCCTAACATTTCCCACAAAACCAGCTTCCTTCGTCATAGCTGTAAGGCCATCTGTGTTCGATACTATTACAGAATCTTCTGTCGTTAATCTCGTATTCTGTGAATTTTCTGATTGAGAAAAATTTTGAAATGGTTCCGGACTATTTTCCCGACTTATTAAATTGTTTTCCACTTCATTATTCATCACACTGTTCTCCTGTGTTGGCGAGTTCGCCATGTTAACAATTTCGTCATTCTCACTATTCATCATTTTTGCCTTTTTCATTGATCGCGTAATCATTTACAAAACATACAAAACTCGTCGCTGTACGAAAATTACACACAATGACTCTTTATCTGCAACAATACCATTTACACGAAATGTTTCCCTCAAACACGATTAATCGAACAATTGAAATAATTGCACTAAATTGTCAAACCCGTAGACAAGACAACACAAATTAAATTTTGAAAAATACTATTAGAAGAATGCCAATTACCAAATCTACACATGCAATATAGACTACAATTACTAAACTACAAATTACTAAAACAATACTACTGTCTGCTATTTTTACGATCAGAAAATTCCAAGGGACGATCCGAAGCAGCGGTCGCCACGTGCATGGGGGCTTAATTAAATAAAATGCAAATAATTTTAATTTTTTTTATTTAGTAGCTGTATGTCCGATTACGCTGTGTCTCGTAAACGGTTGGCCCTGATTAGTTTTTGTACGCAATCTGACTGCATAGAACAACAACAAAGAATGAAATGAAAATTTCCATTAATACAATTAATTAATTAAGTCCCCAGCAACTATAAAACCTACGAAACCAAAGCACAAGTATAACTGTTCTGTGTGTGGAAGTATGACTCAACGTACACATCTGGCACGGTTCTTCTTCAATAAGACAATAAATTTCAAATACCATTTATACTGACGTGATAAAAAAAATTAGAAATACTATAATTGCGCAAGAAAACCAGAATTACACTCTAATACAAGAACAGAAGCCAGATGCTTTGTTGACTGAACCTGTAATGACGCATTATTTAGGACATTGAAGCAATGAGAAAAAAAAGAAAAGTAGTTTGTTACCTTCATTTATATTGATGAAAAGCACTCTAATCATTACAATATCTCCACACCGACTCGCTACTACCACATCTCAACAAGAACCGACTACTGCCACATCTCGACAAGCACTCTTCACTACGACATCTCAGCAAGCACTCTCTGCTACGAGTTCTTAACAAGCACTGACTACTACGAGTTCTCCCCCAGCACTGCCAGTGGAGGCGGCTGAATAATACTCTTTGGCGCAATCTCTGGCGCAGTGGCTCAGTGTAGCCACCTTTCAATGTTACGAGCTAGAAACATTTCTTCGAACCCTTGTGAACGATTAATGAAAGAAATTGGTAAACTGTGTAGAATATACTGCCATAAAAGACATATTGATTGGAATACACACATACTCTCATTCCAGGATGTAATTAATTCCATACCAAATGAATCCACTATGCTATCTCCGTCTATTATACTGAAAAATGTTGAACCACATAACAAAATTAAAGAATTAGTAAACTTTCCAACATCTCGTCGACTACGACATCATGAAATAATTGATATTGCGCTGAACAACATCAAACGTGCCGCAGAGCGCCGGAGAAGACAACAAAAACAGGTTTGTATACGCCGTGACTTTCACGTTGGACAGAAGATATTAGTACGTACACACTATTTATGCAACAAAATAAAAGGTAGGTGCAGTAAATTTGAACTTATATACGCAGGTCCACATCGGATTCGCAGCATTCCTCACCCCAATGTTGTACACGTCGAAACTTTGAGAACCAGAAAATCGAAAGGAAACCACCACGTGTCGAACGTCAAACCTTTTATTGAATGAAAATACTTTATGATTTATCACACTGTAATGCCATTTCCTAATTTTTATGACCACTTATACAATTATATTCATGTGAATACTTACTGATGATTGTCGTATTTTTTTCTTGGCAAGTGCCCGACAAGGTAAGATTAGCAGGTCGCTCTTCTTGTCGTTATACATCAGACTGTGCATATTTTTCCATTTTTATGTATGTATGATTGTTTTCCTGTTTTGTTTGTATGCACTATGAATTAGTTAAGATATAGCAAACACCAGTTGACTTTGACGTTTTTGCCTTATGATATCTCAACATCGTGACTTTTTTTTTTTTTTTTTTTTTTTTTTTTTGCTGCTACATTGTGCCACACTGGGTACATTTTTGCCTCTGAACACTGTCTATGTTTTTGACATATTACGTTTTCTGTCATGGTATGCTGTATGCTCAATTATGTTACTATAAACCAGTTTTTATTTAACAGGTATATGATTTAAATGCAAGACATTAATCTTTGTTCATCATTTTCAGAAAGAAATAACTTGTAAAGGAAATAAATTAAACAGAAATGGGATTTTCACCTACGGAATAAATGAAAGAAGATGCAAAAACCTTATGAGGAAGAGTAAATGGATCAGAATTAACAAGCATTAACAAGAATATACTATACACATCGTAGAATAGCAGTCTTAACTAATTTTTTCTTTCAGAATACGAAGCGATTGATGCAGGCTGTCAGACAGAACTTCACATCTTAGTTTTAGTGATGAAATATGATAGAAATAAGGAATAGTTATATAATGAATAATGACGTGACTCTTTTGCAGATGATAATGAATGGTGATGAATAATGATGAGGAATATGCTAATGAAGTTTCTCTTTGCAGGTGATGATAATAATGGAGTTATGATAATGAAGTGATGGATAATGAAGTTTTTTCTTTACAGATGAGGATGATGTTGAAGTTTATGTATTTATGCTCTGTAGTTATTTAAGTATTTGTTGCAGTTCGTTTTGACAGTATGTGTTGTATTGCATAGTATGATGACTGAAGGTTTTGGAAAGGACAGCTAGGGAACAATTTTTTTACACATTTCACTACCTGTGAATTCGAAGTTCACTACTTTTCGGCATAAAATGCGTTTCTTCTTTCAGTCTAATAATCCATTTTTGTATATTTTGCACGAGAAATTATTCATGAAATTAATGTACTATAAGCAGTTGTTCATTAAACCCATGTCATTTATGAATGTGATTACATATACTCTACTTGTTTCATAATCTTGATACAGATGCCTCATGACGAATGACGTTACACATCTTCATTTGCAGCAATAACCCAAAAGCAAATATTGTTATTAATTATCGATCCCAACGCAATGCATTGCTAGCACAAAAAAATGCTTTGTAACTGGCAAATGAATGCCACTGATTAATGTAATAAGATGAACTATGAGGACAATGTTTACTATAATTAGATTAATTATGCCATTTATTAACTCATTTTCAATTATGACTTCTGATGGTTTGTAATTAGGCAATGAATGCCAATGTTCTCTGTAAATGACTTCTGATGGATTGCAATTAGGCAATGAGTACCAATGTTCTCTGTAAATGATTTCTGATGGTAATTAAGCAATGAATGCCAATGTTCTCTGTAAATGATTTCTGATGGTTTGTAATTAGTCGATGAGTGATAATGTTCTCTGTAAATGACTTCTGATGGTTTGTAATTAGACAATGAGTGCCAATGTCCTCTGTAAATGGCTTCTGATGGTTTGTAATTACACAATGAGTGCCAATGTTCTCTGTAAATGACTTATGATGGTTTGTAATTAGACAATGAGTGCTAATGTTCTTTGTAAATGTCTTCTGATGGTTTGTAATTAGACAATGAGTGCCAATGTTCTCTGTAAATGACTTCTGATGGTTTGTAATTAGACAATGAGTGCCAATGTTCTCTGTAAATGACTTCTGATGGTTTGTAATTAGACAATGAGTGCCAATGTCCTCTGTAAATGGCTTCTGATGGTTTGTAATTACACAATGAGTGCCAATGTTCTCTGTAAATGACTTATGATGGTTTGTAATTAGACAATGAGTGCTAATGTTCTTTGTAAATGTCTTCTGATGGTTTGTAATTAGACAATGAGTGCCAATGTTCTCTGTAAATGACTTCTGATGGTTTGTAATTAGACAATGAGTGCCAATGTTCTCTGTAAATGACTTCTGATGGTTTGTAATTAGTCAATGAGTACCAATGTTGTCTGTAAATGACTTCTGATGGTTTGTAATTAGACAATGAGTGCCAATGTTCTCTGTACATGACTTCTGATGGATTGCAATTAGGCAATGAGTGCCAATGTTCTCTGTAAATGACTTCTGATGGTTTGTAATTAGACAATGAGTGCCAATGTTCTCTGTAAATGACTTCTGATGGTTTGTAATTAGGCAATGAGTGCCAATGTTCTCTGTAAAACTACGCATGAACATTATTCTGTAATACTACATACATGGTACAGAAATGTTCAATAACTGGGCAACGAGTGCCACCAACTACTAATGTAATTCTCAATGAAGACTAGTATGTGACTTAATGTCCTTCACCTTCTGACCTAACTACCCGGAATTACTGCAATATCCGTTTGTCCTGTATATGCTCATGATCATGGAGCACTATATTTGGTTTGTGCACTAATTCTACGTTGGTGTACCTTACAAGAACGTGGTGTTGACACGACATGCTGTCCACCACTATGAGCGATGAAGATGCTATTATGGTCCCACTGTTTGGTGTACCTGATGTACTACCAAAATTATAACATGGAATATTACTACGACATTTCAGTGTCTTGTCTACGCTGATTAATACTTCTGGGAAAAGAACTGTAGATTGCCTCACTTTGTGTTGTGCTTCTGTAGAAAGATATGGACTTTCAGTGCAGCTGCGTGCAACCTGAAGTGCTACAACCATGACGCAATCCTTCCCTTTCCTATCCTAATTCTTGTAACATATTAAAAATCATTTTGTTATCATGATTTATATTCATGGCCTATACATTTTGTGATTTGCTGATATGTACTGAACTACAGCGCACGTGCACTTTTGTCATTTCGTTAACATGTTTTCTACTCATTGCATATACATTTTTTGTGATTTGCTGATATGTCCTGTACTACTGTGCGTGTGCACTTTTGCCATTTGTGAATATGTTTTGTACTCATTGTAAATATTTTGTCTTTGCCTGATATGTTCTGTACTCAGTGCATGTGCACTATATTTACTTCATGTTCTACACCTATATATATCTGTATATATTCTGTAATTGTAAAGTTAGTTAAAAAAAAAATTGTTCCTCATGGCAAGTCCAAATGACTCACCATCGCTGCCAAATTTTTGCCCCCCCCCCCAGTGGAGGGTTATGAAACCCATATGTATTCATTACCAGCTTTGGCGAGGCATGACAGAATCTCTGACCAGAGACTTATTTATCGTTGCTAATCTGCGCTTGACCGCGCGAGTGTTCAGTTGCGAGTTGTACTCTGTCAGTAGTAGTCAGTCGGCAGTAGTGTGAAGCGAGTCGGCATGCGTCCGCGGTGTTCTCTGCACACGAGTCTGGTCAGGAATGTGGTGGACGATATATATATTATTGTAGAAGGTAATGAAGCAGCATTGCGCTCAGCTAATAACGTATGTTAATTGTAATTAATTTGTTCAAAAATGATGCCCCAATAATAACTTTTTATAAAGTAACTCATTTAAAGAAAAAGATTCATTTCAAGTTAAAGAATATTTCGTATGCATTCCCTCCAAGAATCAAAATTAAATGTGGGCCAGCATTGCACGGAGCTGTGCCGAAAAATAAGAGCAGATATAGATGCAGTTTTACTGAGGTAAGAATTTATCAGGTTTAATTATTTCACAGGGCCGAAGGTCAGCGCTGCTGCCCTTATAAAATTTATCAGGTTTAATTATTTCTGTTCAGATGTTAGATACGGTTCATGGTTCATTATCTAAGTAATATTATTGTGTGGGTTTTTGTTCAACTTCCATTTATCAATTTTTGTGGGAGGTTACACATGGCTCGATTTTGTATTTATATTTAATTTAAATTATTGCGGGGAGGTTACAGGTGACTGCCGACGCATCCTGATGTCGTCAGAACTCCATGGCTAGTGTTATAAGTGGACACAATTCCCTTTAGATTTTGATATCTTCTTCTGCTATACATCTGGCCATGGCATCATATGCGGTACTGGTACGATCTGATACGTTCGTACTCCTTGTAGAGTTGTTCAGCAGTCTGCTGCAAGTCTTTTTTATTTGAAGTCACTTCGGCGGTTTACGTGTCGGTGATGGTGAAATGATGAGGAGGAAAACACAACACCCAGTCTCCGAACTGGTAAAATCTCCGACCCGCCGGGGAATCGAATCCGGGCCGTCTGAGCAGTCAGCTACAGGGCGGACATGTTGACGGTGACGGGAATGGACAGACAGCAAGGCTAACAGTCTCATTCCGGCAAAAGGTGGCTACAAGCTACACGGGAGCACGCAGCGTGTCGTTACTGGGCTGGGAGATCGTGGTGAGACGCAGCAAGTAACGTGTGTGCTGCGAATCCGTCTGTTCGGATAAATGGGAGCTTCAGTTTGTATCTGTTTTAAATGGGCCTTTGTCAGCTGAGCTCAAAGGGAACACATGGATTGCGCATCAGCTTAATAGTGTACTGAACTGTGTGAGTGTTGGTGTTGCCTTGAGGAATAAAATGTTAGTGTCTGCTCTGCTAATGAGCTAATGAACTAGTTTGTGGATTTAAATATATTTTCTGAGAATACTGAACTGTAGGTATACATCCTGTCACGTTCGGGTTTTAGTGTGAGCAGGCCAAGACGATCACATTTTCTGTTAAGGGTTCATCACCCTGTAGTCAATAGTTTTGAGTTTATCATCGAGTCATTTACATGTTTCCGTGCAGTAAATTTTCACAAGGATGCGTCTTTTGACACGCGCATGATCGCTTTTCCCTGCCACAGAGTGTATATTTACACTTATTTCTTTTGTTGTAGAATTCTGACCTGTTATTTGTGTACTAACCTAAGCTGGCATGTGACCTTTGTGGGCCAGTGGAGTTTGTACCAGCTGCTGTTCTTGATTACCTTGGGTCTGTTTAAAAAAAGTAAAAAGTTCTCTAGTATAAGAAATGAATTTAATCTTAAGTCTTTTATGTTCAAGTCATGCTTTGATTGTAATGTTCCAGTATCAGTGGACATTGTTTAGTTCTGTGCTCGAAGTACCTACGTGCGTTATAGGTGGATTTGTGATTAGTAAGTAAAATTGCTTAGTGTTATTTTATGAGTCTGGCCCAGTGGCTTTCCATACCCGTTACCTTGAATCCTACCTCCACGTACCGTTGAGACTGTAAAACATTTCAGTACCTCAAAGGACGGGGATCGTTCTAAATGGTCGGCAGCGAGTCTCGAGAGCTCCTTTACAAATTTTCGTTCGCTTTTCTCGCAGCGCTTTTACCGAAATAGTATGTGATTTACATTATCAACTGTTACATCATGACACTAACAGTACAGACTTCTCAATATCCCAATTCTGTATGAGGGGAACGCGGAAAGATCCATGAGTGAGACGTGTTCCCACCATCGAAACTGTTAGACTGCCCAATCACATTATTGTGACTATCTGTCAAAAGCGTGAATAGTGTCACCTTTTGCAGCGAGGAGCGCTGTGAGACACGTGAAAGTGTGTCAGTGAGGTTCTGGAAGACACTGACAGGTATGCGAAGTAATGCCGACTCCAGGGTCGTGGCCGGTTGTGCTAGGTGTCTCGGTTGCGGATCTGTTATGCGAAAACCGTAATTGAGGTAGTCCGACAGATTCTAGACTGGGCTTAACTCAGATGAGTTTGGTAGCCAGGGAGTACGCTAAACTCATCCTGCTGCCCTTCGAAACACACACGTACACTGCAAGCTCTGCGACACGACGCATTGTCCTGTTGGTAGATGGCTTCGTGACGAGGAAAAGTGAACTGCGTGTAGGGTTGGGGATGGTCCATAAGGATGGATGCATACTCGTGTAGATCCAGTGTGCTTCCCACAATGAGGAGTTTACCCAGGGGACGCTACGAAAACATTCCCCAAACCATATCGCCCCCTCCCCCGGCCTGGACCCTTCCGATGATCCTTGCGGAGCCTCAGAGACCAAAGGCCATCTGCCCCATGGAGCATAAAACGTGATTCATCTGAAAAGGCCGAATGTCGCCACTCAGTGGACGTCCGTTTGCGGTATTAGGGTGGAAATTCCAGCCTACTTCACTGATGAACAGCAGTCAGCAAGGGAGCGTGAAGCAGGCGCCTACTGCGGAGACATTTTGGAAATGCTCCCACCCCTGGCCAGAAAGCCGATGGTCATGCCCTTTTGGACGTAGGTAAATCGCTCCGTTGGCGCATTACAACGACTGCACTGTTTTCCGTTTTGTGTACCCTCCACTGCTAGAACTACCATCTGTCATCTGTGCGTGATTATTGCACGTTGACATCGAAAATAGGTGATGACATTCATGTGCGTTGACTGTGTATTTTCCTTGAATGTCTAGAATTTATAAATCGTGGCTGACTTGGTGTAAATGGCTGTGTACTTGCATACATTCTACCTCTTGTTATTTGACTTTAGTTCCATTCTTCCTGCAACGAAAGAATCGCTTATTGTTCTATTTCCAGGAGGTAACCTCTGTATCGAAGTTTTATGTCCACATGTCTTCCACTGATAATCGCATCTCTCGCTAGTCGATCTTCTTTGTCACTTTATTTGATGACGGAATGAGATTTAACACATACAAGTTCTATAATATGACCATTCTTCTTTGCTTGACGAAAATGAGTAATAGGCCAAAGGTGTATTTACTAGGATATCACCGATATTTTTTCCCTAGTATCTCTGACCAAAGGATTATCATATCTCGTGTATTTTCTCCCTGGTTGTGTACCGTATTATCACTTCATAGTTATTTTGCATTGCACGATAACAAGGACAAAGAGGTACGAGTATAATAAAATTTTACGAACTGGTGACTTTGTAACAGGAAGATTTTACCGCCACGTTATCATTCGGTCTTAATATTACTGTGTACGATAAGGCTGGACTAAACAAGAACAGATACATTTTTACGATAACATAATCGGAGGCACTACTAGAACAGATTCATTTAAATTACTGTCGCTCGCTTTACGCGTATGGAAAACTTGTTTTGATATTGACGTTAAACCCATCTGGATGGACCGCAGACTGGAGAGTTTCAACCGTATCCGTATAAGCATTTTAGATTAGTAATACGATAAAGTCACCGATTGCAACAAAGCAGTTGATCCTACGTGCAGACTGCTTGTACCTCAATGCAAGAGAATCGCTTACTACGACGTATGAAAATTTAAATAAGAGTGCCAGGGCCTAGTAAGGACCAGTCTACGGACCATCTTCCTTGTGGAAGTCATGCAATACTCATATGGCTGTGTACAATGGCTATAACAGCAGACAATGCTTTTGCTGTTTTTCTGCTTTCGAGTTCATGTTAGACAAGGAAATAAATGCTGCTGTATGACGAAGATTGCTGCTTAGTACGTCAGCGGGGAAAACTTCAGTGGAACAGCCAGAACGAGTAAGGTACAGTGATGAATGTAAGCGATTACTAAGCCAGCGATAGTTTTGAGAATACACATTGCAGCTGCATAAGACACTAATCAAAGTGGTCTCAGGGACACTCATTAGAATATGCAACAGCAACAGCATAATTATTTAGTGCAGGATGTATCCGAAAGTACCAGTTTCTCAGAAACCTGTCTACATAGCGAACTTTTCCACTGGCATCGCGTATTACTACATGACGTTCTAAAACACAGCTTTCAAATGTTTTCTGTTTAATCAAGGCACAGATTATTAAGGGAAAAATATTCAAAACCTTAGAGTTGCTCAGTGGATAATGGAAAGATCCACGTTGGAAATTACCTTGAGACAGAAGAACAGAACGTAAAAAAATAGTTTATCAAGAAACAGAATGGGATGGAAATGCAACTATGACAGTTATGAAAATGAAATGGATGTGGGCGAGACATATATCAAGATGAATGAATGGTAAATTGATTGAGGAGGTTCTTTGCGGGATTCCCAGAGGTAAAAGAACACTGAACATTTTTAGTTTGTTAGTTGCATATTCCATAGATCACTTGAACGATTCTTTTATCGAAATGACGTGCAACGAGTCATTTTACAGGATATGCATATATAATTAATGTTAACATTAGTGAAGACATTATTATTTTTAGTCATACTCGTGTAACTACACTTTGTTTACAGGCTGTCAGTTTTTAAGTTGAAATTCAACAATGGAATAGAAGTTATCCAGGAAAAACGACTGTAAATTTGATTTAAAACTTGCTTTGCTACCTGTCAGACAGTTTATTATTCGGCAAATGCTCACAAATTTTTGTTACTGCGTATTGAACTCCTCTCTGAACCACTGACCGATTTAACAATGGTTAATGAAGGATGATAAATAGTTTGGACAAGAAGAGAATATAAGCTTTCGAAATGTGGTGCTACAGAAGAATGCTGAAGATTAGATGGGTAGATCACATAAATAATGAGGAGGTATTGAATAGAATTGGGGAGAAGAGAAATTTGTGGCACAACTTGACTAGAAGAAGGGATCGGTTGGTAGGACATGTTCTGAGGCATCAAGGGATCACCAATTTAGTGTGGTAGGGCAACGTGGAGGGAAAAGATTGTAGAGGGAGAGTAAGAGATGAAGCAGATTCAGAAGGATATAGGTTGCAGTAGGTACTGGGAGATGAAGAAGGTTGTATAGGATAGAGTAGCATGGAGAGCTGCATCAAACCAATCTCTGGACTGAAGACCACAACAAACAACAACGAAGGTCATTTTATAACTAGTGTTTTAGGTATGTGCATCACTCTTCGTCAGATTGTCATGGATTATTTATGACGAATTTCATTAGCGGATGTATGTATTGTGATGGTACAGTTAAAAATGCCTAGGCCCTTGAAGAGCTATTTACATGACGTCCGTGGGTGAACACCACGTAATATCTTTTGCTCTTTAATATTAGGTAGGGTGACATTTCAACATTTACGCAAGGAAATTGAAATACTTCAGTACCAAATTACGTTTTTTTTATAGAATGAGATTTTCACTCCGCACCCGAGTGTGCGCTGATATGATACTTGCTGGCAGATTAAAACTGTGTGCCGGACCGAGGCTCCTACTCGGGACTTTGCCTTTTGCGGGGAAGTGCTCTATCAGTTGAGCCACCCAAGCACGACTCACGCCCCGTCCTCACAGCTTTGCTTCTGCCAGTACCTCTCCTACCTTCCAAACTTTACAGAAGCTTTCCTGCGAACCTTGCAGAACTAGCACTCCTGAAAGAAAGGATATTGCGGAGACATGGCTTAGTCACAGCCTGGGGGATGTTCCCAGGATGAGATTTTCACTCTTCAGCAGAGTGTGCGCTAATATGAAACTTCCTGGCAGATTAAAATTGTGTTGGGTAGCTCAGGTGATAGAGCACTTACCTGCGAAAGGCAAATGTCGCGAATTCGAATCTCGGTCCGGCACACAGTTTTAATCTGCCAGGAAGTTTCATATGTTTGTTATGTTTGCTGTAAATTTTCATGGGCCTTTGGCCGTATTAAAGTTGTGTATTTAGACAAACTTTTTTTTCCTTCTGGGAAAATCGTATTTCGAGAGCCTTGGCTGTTGTTTAAAACCATCTGTTTTATAATTCAGTGAATGTGTAAAAGCTTGCTTTTGTGCAATCAGTACTTTCTTTCTAAGTGATGAGCTACCCCAGAAAAATCATGTAGTTGAAGCTTGTTATGTAGAAATTTTTCTTCCCGCGTATATCAGATAGCTGTTGATGATGAAGACTAATAGGAACAGAAAAAGTATTACGCGAATAATAGCGTTAGTTTTCATTATAAGTCAATGTGCTGGAAGACCATTACAAGCAGGATAAACACCTCTAGGTGTGCCTTTCCCCAGGTTGCCAGTTGCCAGGGAAAAGAAAACATGGATGGAGTTTTGAGAGGCGCGACAGAGGTCCAGTTTGCAACGCCGCAGTGTAGTACAGAGCACTGGAAGAACGTACCTTGCCGGCTCCTCATCATTATAGAGGAGGCACGTTGCTGTACGAAGTGTTATATGTAAAACGCACACCTCGCATACATGGAAACTTGACGATACTAAAAGTAACATTGCGGCTGATGATACCATGTAGATGGTTTAGATTTGGAAAAGGCCCGGGTTAGGATTGGGCAGGGACCGTAGGTAGCCGATAGCTGTGGTGTTGTTTTGTGTGGTGTTGTGGATAAGAGGGCTTGTACGTGTGCTGATCGACGATGACGGGCAGCTTTGAGAGAGAAATAATACTCGACATCGATTAGATGGAACTGACAGCCCTGAAATCCATGGTGCGTTAAAGAAAATGTTTTTCCGGTCAGATACTATTTACTTACAACTGCAAAATCAAAAGTTTAGTGTGGGTGATCTGTTCTGCATTCATTTCTCAGTCATTCCTTACAACTGTTGTTTCCTCAAGGAAAGGAGTATTCAGCAGTCTGTGTGCACTACTCAGATGGAACTGGACAGCTTGGAACTTTAGTGGGTAGCTTCCAAGCAAAGGCAGTGAAATTCTCACCAAACCTTACCGCGTAAATTTAGAGAACCAGTACCTGAGTAAACTATGTAGAATAATTTTGCTGTCACCAACTTATTTCTCCCGTGGAATCAAAGTATAAAATAAAATAGATCAGACGCATACAGAGGCATGCAAAGAGTTACTCTTCCATCGCTCCATATGCGAATGGATTGGACAGATAATCGTTAATATCGGTAAGAAGCAGCCTCTGCTACATTAATTTGACCATTATTTTCGTATCGGAATTCCCGGCTGGTAGGGGCGAGGGAACACTGATGCCGTAAAGGTACGTCACGACCATTCCGTGTTCTGACGTGTCACCCGTCATGCAAAAGTATTCTGTTGCCTTTTTTCAACAGGACAATGCTTGTCCAGAAGTTGCACGAGTCTCTCTGAACTGTGTGCGTGATGTTAAGGTATTTTTGTGGCTACCAAGATACCGAGATCTGTCGCCGATATAACATGTATGGCGCCAGTTCGGACGTCAACTCTGTCCCTTTGGCAATATTCGTGATATCAACGACCAGTTACAACAGTTGTGGACCAGCTTGCCTGACGAGAAGCCTTATGACATTCAGGAGGGAATACAATTGCATTATGACATCTTCCCTAACAGAATCAGCGTAAGCATCCAGGTGGGAGGGGATGATACAAGTAAGTGGGTTTTGTAATCACTGAAATAAGATCACGCACTATTTCATCTCGTAAAGTTTCATTCCGTTTCCTCCTCCCCTCCTGGATGTTTCACTTTTTTTGTCAGACATTGTACTGTGACTCCCTTCGTCCTGAATGAGATTTTCACTCTGCAGCGGAGTGTGCGCTGATATGAAACTTCCTGGCAGATTAAAACTCTGTGCCCGACCGAGACTCGAACTCGGGACCTTTGCCTTTCGCGGGCAAGTGCTCTACCAACTGAGCTACCGAAGCACGACTCACGCCCGGTACACACAGCTTTACTTCTGCCAGTATCTCGTCTCCTACCTTCCAAACTTTACAGAAGCTCTCCTGCGAACCTTGCAGAACTAGCACTCCTGAAAGAAAGGATATAGCGGAGACATGGCTTAGCCACAGCCTGGGGGGTGTTTCCAAAATGAGATTTTGACTCTGCAGCGGAGTGTGCGCTGAATTGAAACTTCCTGGCAGATTAAAACTGTGTACCCGACAGAGACTCGAACTCGGGACCTTTGCCTTTCGCGGGCAAGTGCTCTACCAACTGAGCTACCGAAGCACGACTCACGCCCGGTACCCACAGCTTTACTTCTGCCAGTATCTCGTCTCCTACCTTCCAAACTTTACAGAAGCTCTCCTGCGAACCTTGCAGAACTAGCACTCCTGAAAGAAAGGATATAGCGGAGACATGGCTTAGCCACAGCCTGGGGGATGTTTCCAGAATGAGATTTTCACTCTGCAGCGGAGTGTGTGCTGAATTGAAACTTCCTGGCAGATTAAATCTGTGTGCCCGACCGAGACTCGAACTCGGGACCTTTGCCTTTCGCGGGCAAGTGCTCTACCAACTGAGCAACCGAAGCACGACTCACTCCCGGTACCCACAGCTTTACTTCTGCCAGTATCTTGTCTCCTACCTTCCAAACTTTACAGAAGCTCTCCTGCGAACCTTGCAGAACTAACACTCCTGAAAGAAAAGATATAGCGGAGACATGGCTTAGCCACAGCCTGGGGGATGTTTCCAGAATGAGATTTTCACTCTGCAAGGTTCGCAGGAGAGCTTCTGTAAAGTTTGGAAGGTAGGAGACGAGATACTGGAAGAAGTAAAGCTGTGGGTACCGGGCGTGAGTCGTGCTTCGGTAGCTCAGTTGGTAGAGCACTTGCCCGCGAAAGGCAAAGGTCCCGAGTTCGAGTCTCGGTCGGGTACACAGTTTTAATCTGCCAGGAAGTTTCCCTTCGTCCTGTTCTCTAGTGCTGTGAGCATTGTAGGCAGATAATGATATTTCCCCGAGATCAAAATGAATACCTTTTTCTCTCTGCACCATTGGCAGGTGAAGACTGAGCAGGTGACTGAGATATGTAGAGTTCACGTGCATGTTGGTAGCAGCGCGGAGGGCTTGCCTCGACGCCGGTGGAGCCGAGTCTGGTGGATCGCCGACCCGTCGGCAGTATCACGTCGCAAGTCCATTAAAGCGATCCGCCATCACTTTGACTGGCGGTTTCTCCCCCGGCGCGCTCCTTGCCCGTGGCGCCAGCACGGCCTGTGATTACTTCATTAAGCCGAGTACCGAGAGGTGCCAAATCCCGGGCCCGGGCCTCAGTGCGCACGCGCAAACTTTGCGATTGAATTAGGCGCCACATTAAATTGGCGGCCCGTGCTCTCACGCAGACTTCAAAGCGGCACGCTGCTACACGCCAGGGGTTTTCCGAGTCTCATCCGGCAACCCATTCCGGACTCAATAAACCAACAAAATCACCCTAGTTTGTATCGGCTTCCAATGCGTTATCTGCACTGTCGCTTTCAATCTTTCCTTCGTCTTCAATAGCCAAAGCCTGTCTCGATGTGCTTTAGGCTTGGGGCCTCTGTGTTAAGTAACTACGACAGTTGCACGATGCAGAGCTTAAGTTTTGTACGTTGTACTAAAGGAGGGGCTGAGTGTACAACTGGTACAAGTACGTGGTGAAGCAAACTGAGTACGTGACTGCCGAAGTTCAATGGATATTTATAAATTATGTGAGCTGCCATTGAAACATCACATATTTACCCCTGACGGTCGGTTAGCCTACGTAGTTACAAGCATGGTTAGGGGCTCTAATCCCTTTGCATTACTTTTATAATAGCCGAAGTTGAAAATACCTCTTCAATTGTAAATTATTTTCACACGACCGGTTTCGGACTGTTGTAAGCCCATCGTCAGGTGTCTTAGGTGTGCTGTGGTCCCCGAGCGCCGCGTGTACCAGGCACGGTGTGCTGTCTATGAGCGCTCATATTTTCAACCTCTGCTATAATGCTCAGTGGCGGATGTTTTTCCAACAGGATTGTTTGTATTTCTATAATATATTAAAAATACTTTTAGTACTTGCCTAGTACTTTTAGTACCTGTTTAGAGCAAAACAGTTATAAGTGCAAAAACCTTTTATTTACTGTGCTATATTTTGAAGATTTTTTTGGTACGACACACGTGATATAGGCCACGCTGGGTAGCCGTGTGGTCTTGGGCGCCTTGTCACGGTCGGCTGCCTCCGTAGGAGGTTCGAGTCCTCCCTCGGGCATGGGTGTGTGTGTTGTCCATAGTTTAAGTTACATTAGGTAGGCTTACGTACCGATGACCTCTTCAGTTTGTCCCATAAGAACTTACCACAAATTTCCAAAAACACATGACATAGAAATTTTAAACACTTTTATTGGCTAAGATCCAGCAACCGTACGCCTGGTGTCATTACATGTAACCGTATGTAATTTTTTATTCTGATGAAGACTGCCTTAGTGCAGTCGAAACCACGGTCGATTTGACTATAATTTTGTGCAACTGAGGTGGCTATACATAAATCCTGTAACACATGATATACATAGTAAATACAGATTTATTATAACATAAAGATATGTGAGGAATTCAATGAAAATTAATACGACAAGCTTAGAAACACGAGGTTGAAACAAAAAAAAAAAAAAAATTAAAAAAATAAATAAAATAAAATACCAAAACGAAAGTAAATTTGTATGGTTGGAACACTTAGGAGAAATTATCCGCAGTCACTTTCGGTAATCCCCTCACAGTCGATGCCTAAAGCCGGCCGAAGTGGCCGTGCGGTTAAAGGCGCTGCAGTCTGGAACCGCAAGACCGCTACGGTCGCAGGTTCGAATCCTGCCTCGGGCATGGATGTTTGTGATGTCCTTAGGTTAGTTAGGTTTAACTAGTTCTAAGTTCTAGGGGACTAATGACCTCAGCAGTTGAGTCCCATAGTGCTCAGAGCCATTTCGATGCCTAAAGAATCGCAGCCACAGCCTTCTGTAGTGTCTCTTGTAGAATGTCCTTCTTGGGCAACACTCGCGATGTTCTAGCATTGTGCTGTGCAATTTGCGGTCGTCGTCGTCCCTTCTTAGACAACATCCTCATCTTCTCTCTCTACTCCCTCTTCTCACACAATGGTAACTGCCGGCTGAGAATGGGATGCATAGATGTAAAACTCGTAACGTAGAGGACTCATGTTGTTCGTTTCCTGAAGGTATTTTTATTTAAACTCATCTTGAAGCAAAGATCGTAAAAGAGATATTGATGGATAACTTACATTGGGCCTATTGAAATCCGCTTGTATAAGCTTAAGATCACGGTTTAGTGAATACTTGCAGTGTATTATAAGAGGGTTTCCTTTGCTGATTCAGACACATCTGATATTCTTCCACTCTATTTTGTTTCCTTTTATGTCTAGCAACTTTGTTATGGAATCCATGGCTTCAACTAAAAGGAAGTATTCTGTTTTAATTTCCACTACGGAAAGCTTTCTGCTGTCCTCCTACATCCTGCCTTCAGTAACAATACGCATCTGAAGTATTTCTTTGCCTTTTCAGATAGACCAAAATCTTTATCAGCATCCATACACAGTATATATGACCAGGACGAAGGACCTTGTGATCTGTTGTCAGAACGCTGATTTCTGCCTCAAGGTATACATTCAGTATTTCAAACTGTCAGCAGTTTAAACGTGCATTAAACACTACTATAGGTATCCTTAAAAGCAAACACATTAGGCTACGGCTGAACTTCAGAAAATTACGTACTTGAAACTTCATTAAAGACAGCAGCAATTTTCCTTCTGTCGGCCAGTTCACTTGCACCAGTTGTATTCTAAGTGCAGCCCAGGCGTTGGCTTGGAGCTTAATCTTTATCCCCACAGACTGCAACTATGTGCATCAAATCACTTTTACTTGTTTCAGTCAGAACAGGTCCACACCTTATGTTACCAGATGTGTATTTACATAATTTTCTTGTGAATTGTCACTTGTGCCACTTGTACTCCCTGCCCCTAAAATATGAGACTTGTTGCGGGCTTCTGTTTGGAATTATACAACAAACAGTTATTATCTCTGTTAAGTGCTGTTTAATTTGTACTTACTTTTGTGTTTAACAAAGCTACGCTCACACGTATTTGACGTAAAAGCTAAACTTTAGACTAGTCCTGTGGAAAACAATTTCGATTTTTTTACACTGATAGTCAACACTGAAAGTTCTGTACGCAAATATTAGCTTCCGACATGAAGTGGAAGTTCCTCGGATAAATTGTAATAAATGACATGGTTCTCGTGGGTTTCGCGCTTGAAACTATCTACCTTAGAGCCGTGAGTTCTTGGGCTACGTATCGCTACAGTCTGTTGCCAAAGTTTACACTGGTGATATGAGTGTCGAATTATCGATCCGTAACGGTCTTTCCAAATTTATAAAGAGTATACGTAAATGAACATTAGTTTGGTACGTAAATTCTTAGCGTTTTTCCAATAGTTTAATAAACTCGACTGATACACATAACAGAGATTTTCGTCATCGATAACACATTCTCTTACACTCTTCACAACAGTCTGCCAACGCCAGGGTAACTTTCCGATTCCGTGACTGTAGATATCACGTGGTTTTGAGGCTAAGAACTCGTCGAGCCATGTTCGGAGCGGATTTTCAGCTGGAAAGGAAGTTCCTTGAAGGTTGCTCGATAGACGGCGGAAAAGTGAAAATGTGAAAGTACAGGTTCAGTTGAGTAATGTGGGTCCGGAATGACTTCCCAACCCAGCTCCTGTATAGTACTTGATGACGAGCAAGTAGAGATTCACATGTGGCCACATGCTGACTTCCGTGATTTTGGCTCAGTGCGTGCGGTACCCACACATAATTTCTAAACTTTTCCCAATCCATGCAAACGTTGAGCGATGGTGGACTGATAACAGTTCATCACATCTGCCAATTCTCGAATACACTGACGTGGGTCACTGTGGGGGAATGGTCGTACTTCGACTGCACCCCAAGTATCAAGTGCAGCTTTCAAGTTCCTATTAATTCTCTCCACGAAATACAGTTTGGGGTAGTAGGAGGTGGTATGGGATGGATCTCATGCCAAAAACAAAACCTAGGGAATTCCCGAGATTCGAAGGCTTGTGCGTTATCGCTGACGAAAGTGAAAGGGGAACCAAAGAGCGAAGATAGTTTTATTAAGATGTTTAGTGATGCCCGCTGCGGCTACTACCTCGCTTGGCATCAACCATACAAAGCGCGAGTTGGCGTCCACTGCAACGAAAATATAGCAGCGACCCGTCTGCGTCTGGGAAAGGGCGCTGACACAGCCAATGACAAGACGTTCCATAGGACGTTCGGCATGGGTGGAATGCAGCAGTCCGCTCTTACAACCCCAACTTGGTTTAATTCGTACCTAACTGGAAGAGTGCAGAAAGTTGAAATAAGTAGTTCTCGTAACATGCAAAGATCAGCACATTCCTCAAACTGGGGAACTATCAAGAATGGGGTTCCACAAGGGTCAGTCTTGGGTCCTTTGTTGTTCTTATTATATATTAATGACTTGCCATTCTATATTCATGAAGACGCAAAGTTAGTTCTCTTCGCTGATGATACAAGTATAGTAATCACACCTGAGAAACAAGAATTAACTGATGAAATTGTCAATACTGTCTTTCAGAAAATTACTAAGTGGTTCCTTGTAAACGGACTCTCACTGAATTTTGATAAGACACAGTTCATACAGTTCCGTACAGTGAATGGTATGACGCCATTAATAAATATAGACCTTAATCAGAAGCATATAGCTAAGGTAGAATATTCCAAATTTTTAGGTATGTCCATTGATGAGAGATTAAATTGGAAGAAACACATTGATGATCTGCTGAAACGTTTGAGTTCAGCTACTTATGCAATAAGGGTCATTGCAAATTTTGGTGATAAACATCTTAGTAAATTATCTTACTATGCCTATTTTCACTCATTGCTTTCATATGGCATCATATTTTGGGGTAATTCATCCCTGAGGAATGAAGTATTTATTGCACAAAAGCGTGTAATCAGAATAATAGCTGGAGTCCACCCAAGATCATCCTACAGACATTTATTTAAGGATCTAGGGATATTCACAGTAGCTTCTCAGTATATATACTCTCTTATGAAATTTGTTATTAACAACCAAACCCAATTCAAAAGTAATAGCAGTGTGCATAACTACAATACTAGGAGAAAGGACGATCTTCACTATTCAATATTAAATCTAACTTTGGCACAGAAAGGGGTGAATTATACTGGCACTAAAGTCTTTGGTCACTTACCAAATAGTATCAAAAGTCTGACAGATAACCAACAAGTATTTAAGAAGAAATTAAAATAATTTCTGAATGACAACTCCTTCTACTCCATAGAGGAATTTTTAGATATAAATTAAGAAAAAAAAGAAAAAAAACAAAAATATTAAAAAAATAAAAAAAATAAAAATAAAAAATTAAGAAAAACAAAAAAACACAAAAAAATAAAGTTGTTATATTAACTTAAGTATGTTGTTAAATTAACCTAATTATGTCATGTATTGGAAAATTCGACTCGTTCCACATCATTACGAAATATCGTATTCATGATCCATGGAACTAGTATTAATCTAATCTAATCTAATCTAAACTTCGTTTTTCCAACTTACATTCTCGGCACTGCCCAACCATTCTCCTTCTGTGTTTATAGAGCGAAGTCCAGGTCACATGTTGCATGATCTTGTGTATGGTTTTATAAATGCCTAAGTGTCCAACTAGCAGTGGCTGATGGTAATATTCAAAGACGACAAGTATGAGATCTCGAGGCAAATATTTTTCCACTGACCACCATCCTTGGCTTGAAAACACAAAATTCCCTTTTTAAGCCGGTACCCGGCCACTTCTTCCCCAGATTCTACATCTACATCCATACTCCGCAAGCCACCTGACGGTGTGTGGCGGAGGGTACCCTGAGTACCTCTATCTGTTCTCCCTTCTATTCCAGTCTCGTATTGTTCGTGGAAAGAAGGATTGTCGGTATGCTTCTGTGTGGGGTCTAATCTCTCTGATTTTATCCTCATGGTATCTTCGCGAGATATACGTAGGAGGGAACAATATACTGCTTGACACCTAGGTGAAGGTATGTTCTCGAAACATTAACAAAAGCCCGTACCGAGCGACTGAGCGTCTCTCCTGCAGAGTCTTCCACTGGAGTTTATCTATCATCTCCGTAACGCTTTCTTGATTACTAAATTACTGGCATCTGCTTTACCGACGATCAACTTTATATGATCATTCCATTTTAAATCACTCCTAATGCGTACTCCCAGATAATTTATGGAATTTACTGCTTCCAGTTGCTGACATGCTATTTTGTAGCTAAATGATATGGGACCTATCTTTCTATGTATTCGCAGCACATTACACTTGTCTACATTGAGATTCAATTGCCATTTCCTGCACCATGCGTCAATTCGCTGCAGATCCTCCTGCATTTCAGTACAATTTTCCATTGTTACAACCTCTCGATACACCACAGCATTATCTGCAAAAAGCCTCAGTGAACTTCCGATGTCATCCACAAGGTCATTTATGTACATTGTGAATAGCAACGGTCCTATGACACTCCCCTTCGGCACACCTGAAATCACTCTTACTTCGGAAGACTTCTCTCCATTGAGAATGACATGCTGCGTTCTGTTACCTAGGAACTCCTCAGTCCAATCACACAATTGGTCTGATAGTCCATATGCTCTTACTTTGTTCATTAAACGACTGTGGGGAACTGTATCGAACGCCTTGCGGAAGTCAAGAAACACGGCATCTACCTGGGATCCCGTGTCTATGGCCCTCTGAGTCTCGTAGACGAATAGCGCGAGCTGGGTTTCACACGACCGTCTTTTTCGAAACCCATGATGATTCCTACAGAGTAGATTTCTAGTTTCCAGAAAAGTCATTATACTCGAATATAATACGTGTTCCAAAATTCTACAACTGATCGACGTTAGAGATATAGGTCTATAGTTCTGCACATCTGTTCGACGTCCCTTCTTTAAAACGGGGATGACCTGTGCCCTTTTCCAATCCTTTGGAACGCTACGCTCTTCTAGAGACCTACGGTACACCGCTGCAAGTAGGGGGGCAAGTTCCTTCGCGTACTCTGTGTAAAATCGAACTGGTATCCCATCAGGTCCAGCGGCCTTTCCTCTTTTGAGCGATTTTAACTGTTTCTCTATCCCTCTGTCGTCTATTTCGATGTCTACCATTTTGTCATCTGTGCGACAATCTAGAGAAGGAACTACAGTGCAATCTTCCTCTGTGAAACAGCTTTGGAGGAAGACATTTAGTATTTCGGTCTTTAGTCTGTCATCCTCTGTTTCAGTACCATTTTGGTCACAGAGTGTCTGGACATTATGTCTTGATCCACCTAATGCTTTGACATAAGACCAAAATTTCTTAGGATTTTCTGCCAAGTCAGTACATAGAACTTTACTTTCGAATTCATTGAACGCCTCTCGCATAGCCCTCTTCACACTACATTTCGCTTGATATGAGACAACCCCGAGTGGGAACTTGTTGCTGACCAAGATCATAAAACAACTCAGGCACCTCAGCCAACAGCGCATTAGTAGTGGCTTCCTGGCTGAACACCCACGGACATGAAATTTCCTCATCTCCAGACTCAAACATACGACTGCCCCTTAATACGCTTCAGTGAGAACTCGAAGTGAGCGGTCCAGCTCGCAATCTGCCCCATCTCGCCGGGACTCGCTAGGACCCATGAGAGCCTTATTGTCAGTTTCTAAGCTAATCTGACGGTGCTCTAAGTAAAACTTGAATTTTTCAGTCTTTAACAGAACAGCAAGGGCCTCGAGCGTGTAGGTCGAATACTTGGCGTCTGCGTCGTTAAAGCATGTGACGCATAAGCAATAGGCCGACATTCTCCGTCCTGTTGCTGCGGCGACACGGTTACTACTCCAAAATTTGAAGCATCAGTTTGTGAAATAAAGGATAAGTCAAAATTCTGGACAGCCAAACCAGGGGCGTTTTTACTGAGAGCACTCTTCGGGCCGTCAACACCAGCTTGTTGACTTTCTGTCCATATGAATTCTTCTCCCTTACTGCGCAATAAACTCAATGAAGGCGCAGAAGCGACGATATTAGGTAAGAACTTTCTAAGAGAAAGTTTAACATACCTATAAACCGAAATATTCCGTTTTTGGTCTAGGAGATCGAAGAAGATGAATAGCCTGAGTCCACGAATGTCTCACACGAGCCCCATCAGCTGAAACTAAATGACCCAAAGAGAAAGATACTAAACTAATTTAATCTTGGAATTTTCTTACAGTTAACCCCGCCTTCCCTAATCTTGCCAGTACCTTTTGGAGGTGATGTAGATATTCGGGGAAACTCGTATTGTAAACGATGACATCATCGAAGTAATTATAAACGAACTAGAACTTGATATCACCTAAAACAGAATCGAGCAAACGGGAAAGGACCACTGCTCCTGTGGACAACCCAAAAGGGACACGGTTAAATTCTTTTTTCATTTTTGATTCATGAGCCTTCTGACTGGTTTGATGCGGCCAGCCAAGAATTCTTCTCCTGTGCTAACCTCTTCAACTCAGACTAACACTTGCAGCCTACGTCGTCAATTATTTGCTGGATGTATTCCAATCTCTGTATTCCTCACCAGTTTTTATCCTCTGCAGCTCCCTCTTGTACCGTGGAAGTCATTCCCTCATGTCGTAACAGGTGTTCTATCATCCCCTTCCTTCTTCTTGTCAGTGTTTTCCATATATTGCGTTCCTCTCCAATTCTTCGCACAACGTCCTCATTCCTCACCTAACTTCCAACATTAGTCTGTAGCATCACATCTCAAATGCTTTGATTCTCTTCTGCTTCGGTTTTCCCTCAGTCCTTGTTTCACTACCATAAAAATGCTGTGCTCCAAAAGAAAATTCTCAGGAATTTCTTCCTCAGATTGAGGCCTGTCTTTGATACTAGTTGACTTCTCTCCGCCAGGAATGCCCTTTTTGTCGATGCTAGCCTGCTTTTGATGTCCTCTTTGCGCCGTCAGTCACTGCCTGAGTAGCAGAGTTCCTTAACTTCATCTACTTCATGGCCACCAATCCTCATATTAAGTTTCTCGCTGTTCTCGTTTCTGCTGCTCTAACACCATAGCTTACACACTACATACTCTTTGTTGATTCACTTAGCTTTCTGTTTTGTTCAACATCCCATTGTTGGACTCCTGTAAATTAGTGTATGATTAATTCGATACTGTAATGCAGTGTAATCTATGTAATATGCACAATATGAGCAGATGATATGTTTTGTCTTTCTCACATAATCTCTTTGGCTATCTTTGAGGTTGAATAATTTTGTTTAAATAATTTTTGTAGAAAGGTCAATATGTGAAAAGGTTCTGTTTTATTTAATATGTTTGGTCCCTGTTATGTAAACTGCTGACCTTCACTTAGGGTTCTTAGTTATTTCATATGTAAAAGGTGTTGTGGTTCCCCTCGGGAACGGAACTTCGTAGTGCGCGCAAATTGTGGTTGGCATGGATAGAAAGGTGGAACCAAGAGCCAGTCGGGGACGAGCTACCAAACTATCAACTGCTCATGTAAAAGTTCCGAGAGAGGCTTTTCCTGACGCTTTACAATGCCTCGGATGGATGGATAAAGAGCTGGAACTTTTCTGGAATTGGTATTTTTCTTCGCCACCAATAAATGACAAAGTCCAGCAATTCTACCTGCAAATCCACCTACCAACATGCACTCGCCACCACATTTCGCAATCACTGTAATGGAATGAAGAACTATAGTAATGTACAGTGAAGGATGAGCTCATTGGATGTTGTAGTGTGTTCAAATATAAGGTAACTTATAACTGAATTTATGTACGTACCTTGATTTTTTCCTTATCGCAACACATCTCAGGTTCCTCCCAATTTCAACTATGATTCCCGAGTGTCCCTGTTGTGGAAAAAATGAAAGCCTCAAAGCCAAACAGTTAATTAAATAATGTTGTTTGATCTTTGGTAAGAAGGGAGAAAATCTTCTGGGTTGTTAGGCCGCGTCATATTTCCCCTAAAATAAATGACGTTTCGACTCCTCGGCTGGGATCTTCTTCAGGATCTTCCGGTGTCCACTACTGCTAGAACACTGTCAGAAACTAGTGTCGCGTTCTCTTATAAAGGCAAGTTTTCCCGCGTTTGTGATGGATAAGTGGGAGTATCGGTTAAAATTCTTGTGGCTACCATTGGTGGACCATCATCATAGTCTAATATTCCTGCACTTAATGCAGAAGAAGGGGCTTTATTGGCTAAACTCTTGTGGATACTATCGGTGGCCCATCGTCATTGGATAAAAGGTACTATTTCACACTTACGCTGGAGAAGGGTTATTGGTTGAAATTCCTCCTACTGCTATTGGTTCGCCGTCATTGGCTATATGCGAAACAGAGCAGGAGACGTGGAATGTTTACCCAAAATATTTTTTCCCCTGACAGTGTTCAAGCAATAGTGGACACCTGAAGATTCCGAAGAAGATCGTAGTAGACGGGTCGAAACGTCGATTACTTTAGAGGAAATATGACGCAGCCTAAAAACGTAGAAGATTTTAACTTTAGTGACAACGGCCACGAAAGCCTTCAGACTTACATAAAACGACTGTATGTGCAAGACGTTTATACCACCATCAGAAGACTGAAGAACCTTCGCAGAAGAAGTAAACTGCTAAGTGATCCGGCCTTTCTCTCTCGGTATCGTGATAATGATGTTATTCCCAAATAATCAGCTTTTAAATGCAGAATGGGGGTATGCAGTACAAGTTGAAAACCAAGCGGAAGGCAAGCACCAACCTGCTTTAAACAAACTCCAGGCAACATAGACAGGTTTCTGGCGAACACTACAAGTGAGGCAGGACGTGGCTCTGCCCTCGTCTGGAAAACCCAAGAAGGTGTTGACCAGGTGTTCGGCAGACTCCCAAGATGAAGGCGTTCCAATCCACTATGGTAACCTGGGTCACGATCCATAGGCTTCGCTGATAAGCGCTAACTTCTGCCGGAGGATTCCCGAAACCACAAGAACTAGCTCACGCAGGACAGGTGTAGCCTCGCCGGTAACGTCTCATCAACAACCACACTCTCCCTGTGGTAAACGATGGCTCACGACGTTCGCACCAGAAAATCCATGCACCAGCAATCCAGGCGAATTCCTTCCCAAGAAGCACGTTCGCCCTGCCAGAAACCATTAACAACCCACCTCCAGGTTCCATCACATCCTTCCTTCCTACCACCAAAGACCATCGAAGCGCCAAAGAGAACGTTCAACTCGTCAGGAGAGATGTGAGGTAACGAGCATTTCGCTCTCATTTAAGTATATGGCCAAAATAGTCAGCCTTGTGAAACGAGCCCTGTCGTCCAGGACGGACGCCACAAAGGGCGCAGACTGACCACGAGATGGGGAAACTCACAGGCGTCTATTGTCTAATGGGGTCTAAGCGCTGTAGTGTGCGAGTGAGACAGACGAGAACCTGCTTCATAGGGAAACCAAGCAGAAGGCTTTTGTGGCAAAGGAGACGTAGCAGTGTTAAATATGGCGGACCTAAGATCGGCCATAAAGGGAAACATTTATGAAAACTATTTAATTAATTAGCTATTCGGTGAATGAAGCCACAGTAATTTTAATCTTCCATCCTCCATAAAGTTTCATGGTGATCCCAATAAAACTTGAATATTGATCATTCTATACTAGTTTAGGATTTACTGTTAAATTCACAAGTTTTGTCACAAAGACCTGAATGCTAAAATCTGAACGCTTTAGTCGATCTTAACGATCGATATTTCATATAGAAGCGCATCATAAAAATGACAAATGTTGTAAGTATCAACTCTTTAACTTTATTTGTTTAAAAGATATAGTAAACTTGTATTATCAGTATTTACAGTTAAGCATCAGATCATCGTTTCCTCCACACAAAACGCACTGAACGATGACAGCATGACACCTTATTGAATCATTAGGTAATACAATTTTTTGTTGTAAAGTTTAGTGCATAATAGGGGGTTCTTTATTTATTTATCACAAAGCACATTGGTGCAAGGCTACTGGCCGTGGCATTCAAAGTTAAGAAGGAAATTGTATTGGTTTTACGTAAAAAATGTAACGTTTATTATGTAATGGATATTATTGTTACTTTATTTAGAACGCGAAAATGGACAAGCTTTGATTATTTAAATATGTTAAAATGTAATGTAGAATAAGCTGTAGCCAATCAGATGGACGATTTCAGGAAATGGAACTGCGCTATTCAGTTGAGCGAAGGTGTTCGGCGACGGAGACGGGCAGAGGGCAGTTCTGATCACCGAAGAGTACAGCTGAGGTCGAAACACCAAAGGGGACAGTGCTGGTGCAGAGGCGAAAGCGGATAGTTCTGCTGGAGCCACCAAAGGGTACAGTTCGGATTGAGACGCGAAAGCGGACAGTCGGCCCTTAGCCAGCTAGGAAGTGAAACGACTTAGAAAATTTCGCGTTATGTGGTATCACGGGACTTAGTCTCTGAGCGGTCAGCAGCCGCGCGCTAGTTAACGAGGTGGAGTAGTGAACTTGCGTTTCGCGATGAAATTGTGAATGATCGAGCTGCGTCAAATGGATATGCGCTCGAGTGTAACAGTAACTCTAAATACGACCACTTTCGCAGTTAGTTCGGTATGCGAATAAACATTATGTTAACCAAATCGCAACTGTGTGGCCTAAATATGGGTCAATTTAGTTGCCGATGTTACTATTGCTGTTATTATATGTCATATTAACTTCATAAAATTTCTCAAACTTGCCATCACCCAGACAATTTAACCAAAGGGTCACAAGTGTCTAATTTAGGACGTGTAATGGGACACGTGTGGTTCAACAGCTAGACGGATTTGAGCCAAGACATTTCGACGAAGATGAGCCGCACGTGAGCCCGAACATCTTTCTAATGTTAGCTCGCCGAGAGCTATCGACATCGCAGCAAGGCTCACATGGAAATAGGTTCGTCAGAGAGCGTCTAAGCTAACAGACGACACACACACACACACACACACACACACACACACACACACACACACACACACAGACACACACACACACTCATTTTCTCCTCCAGTTACATCCCAGTACTTTACCGGTCATTAGACGAAACAGACTATGAATATGTACCCGATATTTGCAAATGAACTGAGGTTCTTTATTGTGTTAACAGTCTTACCTGCCATGAAACTGGAAACTTGAGTTAGTTTCCAATACCATCTGTTTCAAAATACACTCCTGGAAATGGAAAAAAGAACACATTGACACCGGTGTGTCAGACCCACCATACTTGCTCCGGACACTGCGAGAGGGCTGTACAAGCAATGATCACACGCACGGCACAGCGGACACACCAGGAACCGCGGTGTTGGCCGTCGAATGGCGCTAGCTGCGCAGCATTTGTGCACCGCCGCCGTCAGTGTCAGCCAGTTTGCCGTGGCATACGGAGCTCCATCGCAGTCTTTAACACTGACTGGTAGCATGCCGCGACAGCGTGGACGTGAACCGTATGTGCAGTTGACGGACTTTGAGCGAGGGCGTATAGTGGGCATGCGGGAGGCCGGGTGGACGTACCGCCGAATTGCTCAACACGTGGGGCGTGAGGTCTCCACAGTACATCGATGTTGTCGCCAGTGGTCGGCAGAAGGTGCACGTGCCCGTCGACCTGGGACCGGACCGCAGCGACGCACGGATGCACGCCAAGACCGTAGGAACCTACGCATTGCCGTAGGGGACCGCACCGCCACTTCCCAGCAAATTAGGGACACTGTTGCTCCTGGGGTATCGGCGAGGACCATTCGCAACCGTCTCCATGAAGCTGGGCTACGGTCCCGCACACCGTTAGGCCGTCTTCCGCTCACGCCCCAACATCGTGCAGCCCGCCTCCAGTGGTGTCGCGACAGGCGTGAATGGAGGGACGAATGGAGACGTGTCGTCTTCAGCGATGAGAGTCGCTTCTGCCTTGGTGCCAATGATGGTCGTATGCGTGTTTGGCGCCGTGCAGGTGAGCGCCACAATCAGGACTGCATACGACCGAGGCACACAGGGCCAACACCCGGCATCATGGTGTGGGGAGCGATCTCCTACACTGGCCTTACACCACTGGTGATCGTCGAGGGGACACTGAATAGTGCACGGTACATCCAAACCGTCATCGAACCCATCGTTCTACCATTCCTAGACCGGCAAGGGAACTTGCTGTTCCAACAGGACAATGCACGTCCGCATGTATCCCGTGCCACCCAACATGCTCTAGAAGGTGTAAGTCAACTACCCTGGCCAGCAAGATCTCCGGATCTGTCCCCCATTGAGCATGTTTGGGACTGGATGAAGCGTCGTCTCACGCGGTCTGCACGTCCAGCATGAACGCTGGTCCAACTGAGGCGCCAGGTGGAAATGGCATGGCAAGCCGTTCCACAGGACTACATCCAGCATCTCTACGATCGTCTCCATGGGAGAATAGCAGCCTGCATTGCTGCGAAAGGTGGATATACACTGTACTAGTGCCGACATTGTGCATGCTCTGTTGCCTGTGTCTATGTGCCTGTGGTTCTGTCAGTGTGATCATGTGATGTATCTGACCCCAGGAATGTGTCAATAAAGTTTCCCCTTCCTGGGACAATGAATTCACGGTGTTCTTATTTCAATTTCCAGGAGTGTATATGCAACTCTCAACTCGTTTCTGATGATACTTCTGCTTTATTTGACTTCAGTCATTGATTATTGGTGTGTTATAGAGTAATAACGTAACAGATGGACTATGACACAGGCTGTTCAAAAATTCCCATTACAGACTTCTAGAACTTGTAGATGAAAGTGAGTAAATAATATTTTGAAAAGGAAAACATGTCCGGAAACGGCGACTCGATGTGGCGACCAGTTGCGCTGTTTCAGACACTGTACCTGTTACATACTTTCCATGCCACCTGGTGTCTCATCTATTTCTGGTGCAGCTGCGAGAACTCGTGCCAGCAAATCTTCCTCTGTCTCTACAGAAGTCTCGTAAATTAAACTTCGCGTGCGACCCAAAAAGAAGCAGTACACGGCGTCCAGCCTACCCTACTGCATACCAGGACAAGCAACTCTGAGACTTTTCTCTTTCCCTCACCAAACGTAGACGCGTGACCATCGCACAACGGAAACGGTACGTTATCGGACATGGGTTCCTACTGAAGATACAGTATTACGTACTCACTCCCATCTACAAGACCTAGAAGTTTGTAACACGAATTTCCGGATACCCTGTGTATAAAACTGATAGAATTTTCTCAGTTGAAACGCTTTTCAGTTTCAATACAACATTTGTTCCTATGTTCACGACCACGTTGACTTTGGAACATTATTCCACATTTAGAAAAACCTTACTTTTGTGGATCATTTTTGTAATCTCTAAGAAAGACTGCAGCACAAAAAGAGTGAATGCTATCACTTAAAGCTGGAACTAGAAAATATGTTAAACTTCTATTACAGTGATGTGCTGGTGGTGCAAGTCTTAAAAAATCTTCTAATGTATATCGCTCTCCCCAACTATTACAGCACCATAGCAATAACTCAGACTGTCCTGTGAGGTAGTGATTTGTGTTCTGAATTTACGAAAATACAGGTTATTTGACTAAACATACATTCTTTGCTACCTTAAAATGAGTAATGCTGTAATTTACCGTCTAGTAAGGTCATCCGAAGACCAGTATCAGTTGCAAAGCGATTTAGAAAAGATTGCAGTGTGGTGTGGCAGGTGGCAGTTGACGCTAAATAACGAAAAGTGTGAGGTGATCCACATGAGTTCCAAAAGAAATCCGTTGGAATTCGATTACTCGATAAATAGTACAATTCTCAAGGCTGTCAATTCAACTAAGTACCTGGGTGTTAAAATTACGAACAACTTCAGTTGGAAAGACCACATAGATAATATTGTGAGGAAGGCGAGCCAAAGGTTGCGTTTCATTGGCAGGACACTTAGAAGATGCAACAAGTCCACTCAAGAGACAGCTTACACTACACTCGTTCGTCCTATGTTAGAATATTGCTGCGCGGTGTGGGATCCTTATCAGGTGGGATTGGTTGGTTGTTTTGGGGAAGGAGACCAGACAGCGAGGTCATCGGTCTCATCGGATTAGGGAAGGACGGGGAAGGATGTCGGCCGTGCCCTTTGAAAGGAACCATCCCGGCATTTGCCTGGAGCGATTTAGGGAAATCACGAAAAACCTAAATCAGGATGGCCGGACGCGGGATTGAACCGTCGTCCTCCCGAATGCGAGTCCAGTGTCTAACCACTGCGCCACCTCGCTCGATTCCAGGTGGGATTGACGGAGGACATCGAAAGGGTGCAAAAAAGGGCAGCTCGTTTTGTATTGTCACGTAATAGGGGCAGATATGATACGCGAGTTGGGATGGAAGTCATTAAAGCAAAGACGTTTTTCGTCGCGGCGAGATCTATTTACGAAATTTCATTCACCAACTTTCTCTTGCGAATGCGAAAATATTTTGTTGAGCCCAACCTACATAGGTAGGAATGATCATCAAAACAAAATAAGAGAAATCAGAGCTCGAACAGAAAGGTTTAGGTGTTCGTTTTTCCCGCGCGCTGTTCGGGAGTGGAATTGTAGAGAGATAGTATGATTGTGGTTCGATGAACCCTCTGCCAAGCACTTAAATGTGAATTGCAGAGTAATCATGTAGATGTAGATATAGATGAGTACCTTGCGAATTATGTTCATTTTTTCAGTTCAGTAATCAGTTTTGACAAAACTTTGCAGTCAACTACTGTATGAATTAACTTCATAGTAACATTCATGAGGTGGAACTGGTTTTTTATTTTACACACCTAGTTCCGGAGGACCAAACTGAGGAGCAAATCTCTACGGTTATGGAACGAGTCAGTCTATGAAATTAACATCAAAAAAGTTATAATCGATAATATAAAATGTTACGAAGCCTATACAGACCGTGAGTTACAAGCTGATACTACCAGAGTCAACAATATAACACAGAAAGTGGATTAATCCTTTTTTCAGGAACTCCCCGACAGAATAGAACGCGTAAGCCATGAGAAAATAGTTCAATTTGTCGCACTTGGTTTTTATCCAGGTTTTATTTCTATAGCTTCTGTGCTATCCCCTTCATTTTAAATATGGCCTACCGCTTCTAACGCGCAAAGTGTTTATAATTTTACGTGAGCGATGGGAAGTAACTCCAAGGCGGTTACCTTTGCGCTACGAGTTATTACATAAAATGTCTATCAGTGCTTTCCAAATATTGCTGTATGATTCCATTTTTCAGTATCCTTTTATTCTTCAGATCATTATTAAGAATTTATTGTAAAAAAGTTTTATTTATTAATTTTAGTATAGGTCACCTGAGGATGCGTCTTCACTCGACGTGAAACCGACCATGACTTTGCATAAAAGTGTTTTACAGCCAGTGCGGATCATTCCATTCAGAATACGGAAACTGGGCTGCGGTATGCCAGCAGTTTAAAATACCACTTCAGTTCAAATTTAGAAGTGCGTGAATTTCTGCTAAGATTTTTTAAAACTTGTGGTATCTTATTGAAAATAGATACTGAAACCGGAATTACCTCGGCGTCTCATAAAACGGTCAAGGGACTAAGCTGAAGGACTGGACCTTAGGGGGGGGGGGGGGGGGGGGGAGAGCATTCACCTTTTTTTTCCCTCAATATACACTCCTGGAAATGGAAAAAAGAACACATTGACACCAGTGTGTCAGACCCACCATACTTGCTCCGGACACTGCGAGAGGGCTGTACAAGCAATGATCACACGCACGGCACAGCGGACACACCAGGAACCGCGGTGTTGGCCGTCGAATGGCGCTAGCTGCGCAGCATTTGTGCACCGCCGCCGTCAGTGTCAGCCAGTTTGCCGTGGCATACGGAGCTCCATCGCAGTCTTTAACACTGGTAGCATGCCGCGACAGCGTGGACGTGAACCGTATGTGCAGTTGACGGACTTTGAGCGAGGGCGTATTGTGGGCATGCGAGAGGCTGGGTGGACGTACCGCCGAATTGCTCAACACGTGGGGCGTGAGGTCTCCACAGTACATCGATGTTGTCGCCAGTGGTTGGCGGAAGGTGCACGTGCCCGTCGACCTGGGACCGGACCGCAGCGACGCACGGATGCACGCCAAGACCGTAGGATCCTACACAGTGCCGTAGGGGACCGCACCGCCACTTCCCAGCAAATTAGGGACACTGTTGCTCCTGGGGTATCGGCGAGGACCATTCGCAACCGTCTCCATGAAGCTGGGCTACGGTCCCGCACACCGTTAGGCCGTCTTCCGCTCACGCCCCAACATCGTGCAGCCCGCCTCCAGTGGTGTCGCGACAGGTGTGAATGGAGGGACGAATGGAGACGTGTCGTCTTCAGCGATGAGAGTCGCTTCTGCCTTGGTGCCAATGATGGTCGTATGCGTGTTTGGCGCCGTGCAGGTGAGCGCCACAATCAGGACTGCATACGACCGAGGCACACAGGGCCAACACCCGGCATCATGGTGTGGGGAGCGATCTCCTACACTGGCCGTACACCACTGGTGATCGTCGAGGGGACACTGAATAGCGCACGGTACATCCAAACCGTCATCGAACCCATCGTTCTACCATTCCTAGACCGGCAAGGGAACTTGCTCTTCCAACAGGACAATGCACGTCCGCATGTATCCCGTGCCACCCAACGTGCTCTAGAAGGTGTAAGTCAACTACCCTGACCAGCAAGATCTCCGGATCTGTCCCCCATTGAGCATGTTTGGGACTGGATGAAGCGTCGTCTCACGCGGTCTGCACGTCCAGCACGAACGCTGGTCCAACTGAGGCGCCAGGTGGAAATGGCATGGCAAGCCGTTCCACAGGACTACATCCAGCATCTCTACGATCGTCTCCATGGGAGAATAGCAGCCTGCATTGCTGCGAAAGGTGGATATACACTGTACTAGTGCCGACATTGTGCATGCTCTGTTGCCTGTGTCTATGTGCCTGTGGTTCTGTCAGTGTGATCATGTGATGTACCTGCCCCCAGGAACGTGTCAATAAAGTTTGCCCTTCCTGGGACAATGAATTCACGGTGTTCTTATTTCAATTTCCAGGAGTGTATATTAAAGTCAATCAACAGACAAAAATTGTCGAACTTCAAGTGAGAACATTTGTACATGAAACCCATCACATATTTCGATAGCAAGGCAAATATAACAAATTTTCAGATGAGGAAGATAATACCTTTTAATATTAAAAAATAGAATACAATGAACGCCTAAAGAGATACAGTAAGTTCACTTACAGTTCTAAAACCTTGCCCAAATATATTCATTTAAAAGAAAAAGTAACCTTACACATGAACTGTGAATAACTGTATTTTGTATTAACAAATAGTGAAAAAATAACATTTACAATAATAAACTCCCAGCTAGAGAACATTCATACATGAAACCTATCAGTTGGTTTTAGTTGCTGACAAATGTATAACAACTCTTCAAATGAGACAGGTAATACCATTTTACAGAAAGCCGAAATACTGCACGCCGAATGGGCTATCGTAAGTTCACTTACAGTTTTAAGACCTTGCCCAAATATATTCATTCAAAAGAAACAGTAGCATTACATACGGACTCGCAATTACGGAGGCAATAATATACATTAGACACTTCTCTTACAAATAGTTCCCAGCTCACGGCAGCGGCCAAGCGCGGGCATGAAAGTCCTGCGGTGCAGCCAACACGGGCCACACCTGGTTGTGCCGCTCGGACCCGGTTTGTCGGCCGACCGAGGGCGCGAAGTACAGTAGGTGTGTCCGACTTCACTTCCCGGATGCCGATATTCAAACCACCGCACCAGTGTCTTATGGAATTATCGTACTTTGGTACATCATACAGTCCAAGATGCACAATATCGTTTGGAACAAACTAAACACTCAGTTTTAGAACATTATACACAACAAGCCCCACGGCAGTTCGATCATAATGGTGCAACAAATTGCGTAGCGTCAGACCACAACGTGGATTACTAACAGATTCTCGTAACTGAGCACTCGCTAATAGTTTGTCTCAGGTTAGGTACACTTGCAATACGGGAGGCAGGAAGTACATGCCCATTGAAAGAGACAGAATGATGTCTCCTTATCAAATGGTTCAAATGGCTCTGAGCACTATGCGACTTAACTTCTGAGGTTATCAGTCACCTAGAACTTAGAACTAATTAAACCTAACTAACCTAAGGACATCACACACATCAATGCCCGATGCAGGGTTCGAACCTGCGACCGTAGCGGTCGCTCGGTTCCAGACTGTAGCGCTTAGAACCGCACGGCCAAACCGGTCGGCTGTCTCCTTATCAATTCAGTGAAATAATCATCAAGAAGACCAGAGAAGAGAAGAGAAGTAGGTCGCCACTACAATCTCACAATAAAATGTCATCGGTTAACGGCCACCAACTGCCTGGCTGCGCAGACCATCTCAAGGCACAGCCGTTACAACTGTCGACTGTACAATGCCTTTTCAAAACTCCTCTTCACCGACCGTGGTGCTTCCCCTCCTTGGGCAATCGCGCCGTCTTCTATCCATCTCACATCTCACTCGCGTTCCCCTGTCGATCCGCTCACTGCCTCACCACCTCGCAATGGACTCACAAGCGCCGAAAGGTTGGCATCTCTGAACAAATATCGATAGCCGCGAAGCCGGCATGGCTCAGATACAGCAGAATACGGTAAGCCTTTCTGCACAAGAGTCAAGGAAGTGAGATACAAGTGCAGAGTGGATTTCTGCCTGTTATGAACTGAGTGAAAACTGTTAATCAATGGGAATAAGATCATGTTATTAACAAATGGTATTAAAGAAGATATATACTGAGAGGCCACTGTCAGAACTCCGGGACTCCTGAACAGGGTTCGACAAGAGGTTCGCTAACTAACACCACATATTTCTCGAACTGCCCGTTTCTGAGCGAAAAATACCTTTTGTGAATGGGAAGAAAAAAATGGTTCAAATGGCTCTGAGCACTATGGGACTTAACTTCTGAGGTCATCAGTCCCCTAGAACTTAGAACTACTTAAACCTAACTAACCTAAGGACATCACACACATCCATGCCCGAGGGGAATGGGAAGAGTTATCCGACAATATAATACCATATATTGTAAGCGAATGAAAATACCTAAAGTAAACAAATCTCTGTGTTATTTCAGATACTATTCTAGTAGTAAATACAGCAGAATTTAGTTTTCCAACAGGATCCTGAACATGGGCTTTCCACGACAGTTTACTATCTATCTGCACACCTAGGAATTTTGATTGTTCCGACTTGCTAGTGATATACCCATTCTGTTAATCAATATGTGCAAGTTAATTGCTCACACAACCACTGGGATACTTTCAACTTCAGCAATATGGAGTAGTCTCTTGTAGATGTATGCAAGCCTTTACTCTGTACATGTACTACTGACCACACTTTTTGGACTTCGAAAATCGCTTTTTCAGCATTGTTGTTGTTCTTGTCTGTCTGCGTACATTGAAGTACAGGCTGGCATTGCCTTTTCAAAGTTTCGTTAGTAAAAATCACAGTTGAGAAGGAACGCAGTTTGTTGCCATCAAGGGCTGTGTAGATATCTGTGTGGGCACGGAAAGGCAGCCACCAACAGACAGGTTTTTTTAAGTGCCCAGTGGTCGCAAGTTATCATCGGAGACACAACCCCAGGCTCTGAGTCAGACTTGAAGGGCTAATTCTGGTTCCTGAAGATATTCTTGTACGTTTTGTCATAGTGTCCTTATTCACTATGATTCCAGTTAATGAAGTTACGATTTTTATAATGGGTATTTTTCCAGGGGATTTTACTGCTTGTTTTATACATTGCCTTACTTCGAGTCAGTTCCACTTGTCGATGAATTTTATGAGCAACTTAATGGTGTAGCAATGGGTAACCCATTAGGTCCTGCGACCTGTAATTACAGTATGGAGAAATTCGAACAATCGGCTCTGGACATAGCAAATAAGAAACCATCTCGCTGGTACTGGTTTGTAGATGACACATTTGTGGTTTGGTCCCATGGTAGAAAGGCTTTGGACGAATTCTTTGATCACCTAAATAAAATTAATCCAAAAATCCAGTTCATAATGGAAATCGAAAATTGTGACAGAATATCTTTCTTGGCTGTTTTAGTTATGAGACAGTCCGATGGAATTTTGCAACATAAAATGTTTCAGAAACTAACACACACGGACAGATATTTACATAAAAACTCCAATCACCATCCACAACAAAAGAGAGATGTTAAAAGTCTTGTCGACAGAGTCGAACGGATATGCACATCGCTCAACATCTGGACGATGAAATAAAACATCTGAAGCAGGCTTTCGAGAAAAATGGCTACTCAGGGAGAGAGGTAAAGAGAATTTTGCGACCAAGGAACAGAAGACCGAAGGACAAGGATGAACCACAACGACTGAAAAATACAGTTTCTCTCCCTTTGATTGAAGAAGTAACGGATCAGATCGGTAAGATTTTACAGAAACATGACATCAGACCGGTCTTTAGACCAACAAAGAAAATAAGTCAAGTACTCCGATCTGTGAAGGATAAACGCCCTCCTCTATCGACGTGTGGTGTGCACAAAATTCCGTGTACGTGTGGAAAAGTTTATATTGGAACTACCAAGAGCAGTGTAAATACACGACTAAAAGAGCACAAAGTCTTTGCCGACTAGGGAAAAATAGAGAATTCAGCCGCAGCAGAACATGCTCTTCAGTTAAGAAACCACGAAGTGCAGTTTTCTGAAAGAGAAATTTTATCTAAAACATCTAATTATTATCGACGGTTATGTAGAGAAGCCATTGAAATTAATGAGCGTCAGGATGATTTTAATAGGAAAGAGGAGGCAATGAAACTTAGCGACATATGGGCAGTAGCTCTGCAGAATCAATAGATAGTTTTATCTTTGACAAGACGACAATCGATAGTTTAGTTTTATCTCTTACAAGGATTATTTCTGCTAATCACGTGCTGCCTTGACCACGCCACCTTTCCTACAGTATTTATGTTGATCTCGGACATCCGATAGGTCAGTCGGCAATACCCAGCGGAGGAGAGCCTCTGAGGATGACCAGCGCAGTCCCGGACGAAACGGCAGGAACAGAAGAGTTTCTTGCACCACGACGTGACATCCTGAAAAGTTCACCAGCAGCTATGTCATCCGGCTGAGAAGTCTTTCATTCTATGAACAGTTGTTTGTTTTTAGTATCACGGTTCATTTGTTTATAATTTTTCCATTTATAAGGCCACATATATGGAAAGTGATAAATAATCGTGGATTGCACTTTAAAATTATAGACGTGTGGTAAATACCAGGAAAAAATTTAAATTTATGTCTTTCGCTGTTTTAACGGACTAGCATACTGCATTATGTTCCGCTAGATGTTCTCAGGATTGAAGCTAGCTGCAGGATAATAAAAATAAAAACTTTTCTTACTGATGGTGATTATTTGCAACGAAATATCTATTTAATTAGCCTTGTCATTTGAAATCTTATTTGTGTGTCTCATTTTTTAGAAGAAGAAAATTCAGAGCTACAATTTAAGACGAACTTAGTAATGGCAGACTGAAATACAATGTTCATAATACGTACAACATACTCAGTTCGCTCCCCCGCCCCCCTTCTCAATCACTTTCTCTCTCTCTTTCTGTGTGTGTGTGTGTGTGTGTGTGTGTGTGTGTGTGTGTGTGTGTGTGTGTGTGTGCGGGTGTGGAGGGTGGATGAGTGTGTACGTTGTGTGTGTACTTCTTCATTTGTTTCCATTTTCACAGATACAAGAATCGTCTGGATAAGTATGATTTAAAATATATCTCATGGTGTCACAGTAAACTAGACCAAACAACGGTTGGGACTAGGAATTACAGAACACGCAGTGCACATTCATGCTGCTTATTACGGAATTTCGCCTAGATATGAAGGAAGATTTTTAATTTGGCTCAGTGAAAAAGCAGGTGGTGATTATGAGTAGCACGTCTCCAGGGACGGTTCCAAGCATTGTCTCCTCGACCATTCTGTGCGGATGGTGGAAATCCCAGACTTTAATTAATGTGTGGTATGCGTGCAGCAAACAAAGACGCGTGCTGCGGGTACCTCTCATAACGCACACTTCCCTCTCTTCTACCTTCTGAGGCGCTAGATTTTAATGCGGCTCGTTGTATCTGCAGTGCAATACCCAATCGTCTCAGCGTTTTTCCAACGTTACCCATTGAGATTTTTAACTTCACCCTCTGCCACAATTTCCACAAATTCCTAAGGCCAGCGACATGTTTCCCGTAATTGGGAAAGAAAACAGATGACACCGATCAACAAGAAAGGAAACAGAACTGATACTACACCGATGGATACCGAAAGTGTTATACTATGAAACAGCATTCCGTTATTTACCAAATGTCGGTGGATATATCTGTCGCATTACTGGTACGAAATGATTACACGTCCTTCACCTACAACACTAAGGAGTGTGACGCACACGGGAATAAATACAGCCTTGTATTCTATGTCCCCAGGAAACAAAGACCGTCTGAATATCATCTTGAAGAATTTCTTGTCATGTGTGAAGACTTCTGCATCATCACATGGAGATTAATACCTAGAAACTTGTACAAAGCGATGCTTCTTCCTGTCGCATTCCAGACATGCTCCGTGGCACCAAGCTGGCCATTGAACCAGCCGTACATTCCAGCAGGTGTCTGTGATGTGGACTGCAGTGTATGGTGTTCCATTACACTATTGGAACATGCAAGTTGGGACACTGGTCATGAAGGGTAAAACAACAGAATTTACCATTCCGGCCATATACATGCGACTATTCAGCTTCCGTTCAACAATTACCGAATAAATCCTTTTATCATGTACAGTAGTTCCCCACACTTTGGTCCTAGCAGTTGGAGAGTTATGACTCTCTCTATAACTGCTGTTTGCTCCGACCTCCAGCACGTTAGAAACTGATGTCCCGCGCGCTGCAGCCTCGTGCATTTGTTACCTGCGCCCCTGCACCTTTTCCTCCCTTCAGTCAATCTTGTAATTACTGATATTCACTAAAACAAGTAATCAAGGTCCCACACTGTTGTGGCGTAGCAAGACAGCCACGCCACTCGGAAGTAGCCGAAAGGCACGCGTTAAGCTCACGCAGATTGGCGTGAGCTCTGAAACAGGATACGTAATGAATGCTATAAAGAAAAGTACGTAGCTTCTGGAATACTTAACTTTAATCCATCATTTGTATACATCGTTCTTGATGAGACATGCTTCATACGATAACTATCAATTGCAATGGCGCCTTGCTAGGTCGTAGCCATTGACTTAGCTGAAGGCTATTCTAACTATCTGCTCTGCAAAGGAGCGAGGCTTCGTCAGTGTAGTCGCTAGCAAAGTCGTCCGTACAACTGGGGCGAGTGCTAGTAAGTCTCTCGAGACCTGCCGTGTGGTGGCGCTCGGTCTGCGATCACTGACAGTGGCGACACGCGGGTCCGACATGTACTAATGGACCGCAGGCGATTTAAAGCTACCACCTAGCAAGTGTGGTGTCTGGCGGTGACACCACACACACAGTTCTGGAATACTGTAGCTCTGTAACGTAAAAAAAAATCTCTAGCCAATACACATTTGGTAGATTTCAAGCTCTCACGAGGTCTCATTGCTCCACCAATGACGATCCGCCTACTATTTTCTCATTCGTCGTAGCCAACTGGGTTACTGGCGGAAACTATACGAAGTTCGTATTTTACTAAGCCATTGCGTAAAACAACATGTCACTCGACATATGCATCATCTCCATACATACACCGCAAGCTACGTAAGCCACTGTACGGTGCGTAGCGGAGGGTACCCTGTTATCACTATTTTATATGTCCTTTCCTGTCCAACCGTCAAATATAGCGAGGGAAAACCACTGTGTAAATGCCTCTATACGAGTCCTAATTTCTCTTATCTTCGTGGCCGTACCGCGAAATATACGTTGGCGGAAGTTGTGTTGTTCTGCAGTTTGCTTCAAATGCCGGTCCTCTAATTTTTCTGTAGTGTTCCTCGGAAAGATCGTCGCTTGCCCTACAGGGATTCTCATTTCAGTACCCGAAGCGTCTGCGTAACTCTTGGGTGTTGTTCGAACCTACCGGTAACAAACCTAGCAATCCGCCTCTGAATTGCTTCTATGTCTTCATTTGATCCGATCTAATGCGGAACTCAAACGGTCGAACAATACTTCAAGAATGGTTCGTACGCTGTCCTACTATACGCTCCCTCCTTTACAGATGAACCCACATTTTCCTCAAATTCTCCCAATAAACTGAAGTCGACCATTCGCCTTCCCTACTCCAATCCTAACACGCCCGTTTCGTTTCATATCGCTTTGCAACTTTACGCTTAGATATTTAATCGACGTTACCCTGTCAAGCAGGACATTACAAATTCTGTACTCGAACATTACGGGTCTGTTTTTCTTACTGATCTTTAGTAATTTACATTTTTCTACTGCTAAAGCTAGCTGCAGTTCCTTACACTATCTAGAGACTAAGTCGAAGCCATCTTCTGTTCCCCTACAGTCACTCAACGACGTTACCATTCCGGACACCACAGCATCATCAACTGTCTGCAAGATCTTATATGTATTACACTCCTGGAAATTGAAATAAGAACACTGTGAATTCATTGTCCCAGGAAGGGGAAACTTTATTGACACATTCCTGGGGTCAGATACATCACATGATCACACTGACAGAACCACAGGCACATAGACACAGGCAACAGAGCATGCACAATGTCAGCACTAGTACAGTGTATATCCACCTTTCGCAGCAATGCAGGCTGCTATTCTCCCATGGAGACGATCGTAGAGATGCTAGATGCAGTCCTGTGGAACGGCTTGCCATGCCATTTCCACCTGGCGCCTCAGTTGGACCAGCGTTCGTGCAGGACGTGCAGACCGCGTGAGACGACGCTTCATCCAGTCCCAAACATGCTCAATGGGGGACAGATCCGGAGATCTTGCTGGCCAGGGTAGTTGACTTACACCTTCTAGAGCACGTTGGGTGGCACGGGATACATGCGGACGTGCACTGTCCTGTTGGAACAGCAAGTTCCCTTGCCGGTCTAGGAATGGTAGAACGATGGGTTCGATGACGGTTTGGATGTACCGTGCACTATTCAGTGTCCCCTCGACGATCACCAGTGGTGTACGGCCAGTGTACGAGATCGCTCCCCACACCATGATGCCGGGTGTTGGCCCTGTGTGCCTCGGTCGTATGCAGTCCTGATTGTGGCGCTCACCTGCACGGCGCCAAACACGCATACGACCATCATTGGCACCAAGGCAGAAGCGACTCTCATCGCTGAAGACGACACGTCTCCATTCGTCCCTCCGTTCACGCCTGTCGCGACACCGCTGGAGGCGGGCTGCACGTTGTTGGGGCGTGAGCGGAAGACGGCCTAACGGTGTGCGGGACCGTAGCCCAGCTTCATGGAGACGGTTGCGAATGGTCCTCGCCGATACCCCAGGAGCGACAGTGTCCCTAATTTGCTGAGAAGTGGCGGTGCGGTCCCCTACGGCACTGCGTAGGATCCTACGGTCTTGGCGTGCATCCGTGCGTCGCTGTGGTCCGGTCCCAGGTCGACGGGCACATGCACCTTCCGCCGACCACTGGCGACAACATCGATGTACTGTGGAGACCTCACGCCCCACGTGTTGAGCAATTCAGCGGTACGTCCACCCGGCCTCCCGCATGCCCACTATACGCCCTCGCTCAAAGTCCGTCAACTGCACATACGGTTCACGTCCACGCTGTCGCGGCATGCTACCAGTGTTAAAGACTGCGATGGAGCTCCGTATGCCACCGCAAACTGGCTGACACTGACGGCGGCGGTGCACAAATGCTGCGCAGCTAGCGCCATTCGACGGCCAACACCGCGGTTCCTGGTGTGTCCGCTGTGCCGTGCGTGTGATCATTGCTTGTACAGCCCTCTCGCAGTGTCCGGAGCAAGTATGGTGGGTCTGACACACCGGTGTCAATGTGTTCTTTTTTCCATTTCCAGGAGTGTACATAGAAAATAACTGTGGTCATATCACATTTCCGTTGGGCACTCCTGATCATGCCGTTGTATGTGATAAACACTCTCTGTCGAGGACGACATGCTGGGTTTTGTATGTAATATGGATATGCAGTCGAATTAAATCGGCTGATGATGCGTGAATTAGATTAGGAAATGAGACGCCTAAAGTAGTAAATGAGTTTTGCTATTTGGGAAGAAAAATAACTGATGATGGTCGAAGTAGAGAGGATATAAAATGTAGACTGGCAATGACAAGGAAAGCGTTTCTGAAGAAGAGAACTTTGTTAACATCGAGTATAGATTTAAGTGTCAGGAAGTCGTTTCTGAAAGTATTTGTATGGAGTGTGGCCACGTATAGAAGTGAAACATGGACGATAAATAGTTTAGACAAGAAGAGAATAGAAGCTTTCGAAATGTGGTGCTACAGAAGAATGCTGAAGATTAGATGGGTAGATCACATACCTAATGAGGAGGTATTGAATAGAATTGGAGAGAATAGAAATTTGTGGCACAACTTGACTAGAAGAAGGGATAGGTTGGTAGGGCAAGTTCTGAAGCATCAAGGGATCACCAATTTAGTATTGGAGGGCAGAGTGGAGGGTAAAAATCGTAGAGGGAGACCAAGAGATGAATACATTAAACAGATTCAGAAGGATGTAGATTGCAGTAGGTGCTGGGAGATGAAGAACCTTGCACAGCATAGAGTTGAATGGAGAGCTGCATCAAACCAGTCTCTGGACTGAAGACCACAACAAAATGCATATGCACTCAAAAGAAACGGGCAACACTCGCAAACTCTACAAATACGTATTTATATATAGCACGAGATGAATAAGACATAAAATTGAAGATTTAGAATCACTGCAGATTAATATAGACTACAGGGTGTCTCACAATTACTATTACAGTACTATAGCGGTTGTAGAGAGGACTTAGATTTTCGCTTCGTAGCCCATGTCCGGAAATGGATATACAATGAGTTTTAAGATCGGACTACTTTCAAATTTACACCAACTAAGCAGAGGGTGGCGTCGTTAGTTCCTGTTGTAATTTGAGACGACGTACCAATTTCGTCTCACTATAACACTGACTACAAGAAATTCGTACGTTCGCAACTAGGAGGGTTGAATACGGTGCTCCACGGACTCGCTGCACTCCCGACTTTGAAGAGAACGCCCTTCGTCGCGCAGAACAGGACCCGAGTACCAGTACTCTAAAGACTGCCCATGCTGTGGACTCGTATAGAGCATATAGGTTACAGCCTATTGTTTCTACTGTGTGCGTACCGTGAAACGAGAGATTCCTAAGTGATGCTACTTCAAACTTATTTTGCATCCAAATGATACATTTCCGTACATTATTATCTTATCGAAATTATGAAAGTATCACCTACAACCCCTAGAGTCCTTTAACAGGACTTGCGAAGCATCCCATATAGCACACGTAAATGCTACAATAATGAACGCAATGTCGGAAGACAAAGTATCTGCAAGTATATAATATTTTGCTACCAAAAAGTATTTAATAAAAGAAATTAATTTCAGTTTATTCTTTTTAAATTACCGTACTCGAAGTACACTACTGGCCATTAAAATTGCTACATCAAGAAGAAATGCAGACGATGAACGGGTATTCATTGGACAAATATATTATACTAGAACTGACAAGTGATTACACTTTCAGGCATTTTGGGTGCATAGATCCTGAGAAATCAATACCCAGAACAACCATCACTGGCCGTACTAACGGCCTTGGTACGCCTGGGCATTGAGTCAAACAGAGCTTGAATGGCGTGTACAGGTACAGCTGCCCATGCAGCTTCAACACGATATCACAGTTCATCAAGAGTAGTGACTGGCGTATTGTGACGAGCCAGTAGCTCGGTCACCATTGACCAGACGTTTTCAATTGGTGACTGATCTGGAGAATGTGCTGGTCAGGGCAGCACTCGAACATTTTCTGTATCCAGAAAGGCCCGAATAGGACCTGCAACATGCGGTCGTGCATTATCCTGCTGAAATGTAGGGTTTCGCGGGGATCGAATGAAGGGTAGTGCCACGGGTCGTAACACATCTGAATTGTAACGTCCATTGTTCAAAGTTCCGTCAGTGCGAACAAGAGGTGACCGAGACGAGTAACCAACGTCACCCCATACCACACGCTGGGTAATACGCCAGTATGGCGATGACGAATACACGCTTCAAATGTGCGTTCACCGCGATGTCGCCAAACACGGATGCGACCATCATGATGCTGTATACAGAACCTGGATTCATCCGAAATAATGACGTTTTGCCATTCGTGCACCCAGGTTCGTCGTTGAGTACACCATCGCAGCGCCAAGTTAACCGCAGCCATGGCCTCCGAGCTGATAGTTCATGCTGCTTGCTGCTGCAAACGTCGTTGAACTGTTCGTGCAGATGGTTGTTGTCTTGCAGACGTCCCCACCTGTTGACTCAGGGATCGAGACGTGGCTGCACGACCCGTTGCAGCCATGCGGATAAGCTGCCTGTCATCTCGACTGCTAGTGATACGAGGCCGTTGGGATCCAGCACGGCGTTCCGTATTACCCTCCTGCACCCACCGATTCCATTTTCTGCTAACAGTCATTGGATCTCGACCAACGCGAGCAACAATGTCGCGATACGATAAACCGCAATCGCGATAGGCTACTATCCGACCTTTATCAAAGTCGGAAACGCGATGGTGCGCATTTCTCCTCGTTACACGAGCCATCACAACAACGTTTCACCAGGCACCGCCGGTCAACTGCTGTTTGTGTATGAGAAAACGGTTGGAAACTTTCCTCATGTCAGCACGTTGTAGGTGTCGCCACCGGCGCCAAACTTTTGTGAACGCTCTGAAAAGCTAATCATTTGCGTATCACAGCATCTTCCTCCTGTCGGTTAAATTTCGCGTCTGTAGCACATCATCTTCGTGGTGTAGCAATTTTAATGGCCAGTAGTGTACGTGAGATAGGTTACAACAATTAGAAGCAGCAAAAGTCAGTTTGTAACATTCTGCCTTTACGACCATCATATTCAGCTACAAGATCTTCTTCAAGCAGATGAGAAGTGAACAGTGGCAAGATGAAGTAATCTTGTGTGAGATAACGATGTCAGATGCTTTATTCGGTACTGGTATCGTGACAAAGACCGCATAAATTGTGGTCTTTCTCTGCGATTGGCTACTGTGTTCGGAAGTAGCGAGGCTAAATGATAAACTTCTGTTATTAATATTAGAAAAACTAAACAGTGAATTACTAGCTTTTCTTATAAACAGCAGACTACTATTCTATTATTTCAAAAGTGTTGATTACCAACAGATTAATAAACAATTACTAAACGTAAAGGTAGACGAAGCACTTCGCTCCTAACTTAGGTCGCGAATGAAGTTGTTCGGCTGTTAGATCAGGGCTGGTTCGGCAGTCTCGGCGGACAGACGTTTTATCTTCCGCGGTCGGTATCTGCTAAGAACTTAATTAGCAATCTCTGATTGTTTGGACATGCAACTGAGAACTGTTTGGTAGTAATTATGCGAATATACAGTTCATTATTTTGTTGTTTTTTATGAAAGTGTGAAGAATGGAAACTATTTGTGAAACGTCCCCTTAGAAAAATTATAAATGACTGTGCTTAAATTGACACACAATATTTTTAGCGCAACGCAATCTGACTTTTAATAGTCCCTACAACAGAATGGCTCTGAGTAACAATAACCTATACCTTTCATGAATCACTTACCTCACAAAAATCTTCATTACTCAAACTACTGCAATACAGCTAAGGCACTAACTACTGATAGGCATAGTTAGCAAATGAAAGATTTTGATAAAGAACAAACAATGTATTTACCCTAATAGTGTTCAAAAGTCATAATATATATCAGTTCATGACATCCAGTCTTACAAATTTACTGTCTCTGATGGACACACGTCTAGATCATCCGCTCTCAAAACTCCGCCATCTCTCCCTCCACATCCACCACTGCTGGCGGCTCACCTCCAACTGCGCAACGCTACGCGCTGTTAACAGCCAACTGCCCAACACTACAATAGCCAACAACAATGCAAACCAGCCACAGACTGCACACAGCACAGCCAGTGATTTTCATACAGAGTGCTACGTGGCGTTACCAATAAAAAAACCTATACAGCCTACTTACATTTGTGATTCACAAAGTGGTCTGTAATTGTGCAGTTTCTCGTATTCTGCTAATAAAAAGTGAGTGCGTCCGGTTTAAACAAACCAATTCAAAATTTAATTATTTATACAAAGCCAGTTCCTCGCTAACAGTTTATTACGGCCTGAAGATGACGGACTCACGATGTACGTACTGTTTTCTGCGCAGAGGACAAGAACTACAGGAGACTGCAGGTTGGTGAACATTATTCAGAACTTATGTATTGCACTCAGTGTGGTGGAAGCATCTAGGCACCTCGCGTGTATTGTTATCTTGGTGGAAGTGAGATCAGTGACACATCATCTGTGGTAACAGAGAGGAGATATGAAAAAGGAAATTTTCGAGGGAAGGGATTGATCATACACTCGTAAATGCCTCTCACTAATGTCTGCCTCTCTACCTCTCTTTCACTTGCCGTAACTTCATCAAAAAATTATTCACTTAATAGACGAGTTCCTTTGAGACAGATTCAGAAGAGGAGAGATTCCTAACAGCCGTATTGGTCAGCGAAGGGACAGTTAGCTGTGGGAAATGGCGTATCGTGACCACAGGTCGGTGGCTCATAACCCGGAAATGCCAGTGCAGAGCGACGCGGTGTTGTGTGAGTTATTTAGTCTCCTCTTTCATTGAAGTATCTGTAGTCCGTGTTACAGACCAAAAACGCTTCACACAGAAAATCAAGCTGGTTAACGACGGCACTGAGCTTACTAAACATTTCTCAGCACTTTTCAAAAGTTGTAGGTTTTTTATTATTATCGTGGTCATTACTTTAGGGCGAAATTAGCTATAGTACATTAATATTTATAGATCACCGCCCGCGCTCACTGTGCAAAACGGTCCAGTTACTAAACATCCTACTCCATGTTCCAGTCATAGTAACTTACGAACAACTGTTTGTTGAGGTAACAAGGATCACCTTGAGCCATACGTCCATTGAGTTCGGACCATACATTGAAAATAATCCACATTGTCACCGGAAATACAGTCAAAAACTACTGCTATGAAAATGCCATTAACTCGCTTATGCACAGCAGTAATCAGTTTCCCCACGTCTCTCCAGACTTCTTTGTTACCGCTTCACATAGTGAGCTACATTAGTAAAATGTTCCATTAGTTACAATTTACATGAATACAGTATTTTATAGTGTAGAAATATTATAATAACATGTCAACAAATGTGTAAGTGCACAATACCACAAAATTAAAAATCATAATTCCTTTGGTGGTAGTAGAAAGAAACAGAAAACCTGCACTATTGTAATTCTATCTGTGACGCGAAAACGAAGAAAAGGTATTGTGTCAATTTATCGTAGCGTCTTCACAACTTCTGCCTCTCTATTCATTGTTCTGTAATTAACTCGTTGCTATATTTGGTAACCACGAATTAGTAAACTGAAGGTTTAGCAATATTCACACATGAAAGAACTTTTTCCTTTGGAATTTTAGTTATTATATTCTTCAATAGTACGAGGGTAATTCGTTTCTTCAGCATACCAAGTGGAATAGATTTTCATGGCTGACTCTCCCGAAGCTCTCAATAATCCTGAGGTTAAGTCGTCCATTCCAGGGACCTTGCTTTTACTTGTATTTAGGTGCTTCAATACTCTATCAAATTCTTCTCACAATATTATATATCCTGCTCCCTTTTGATCTACTTCCGCTGTTACATAATCAAGTTCATATCCCTTGTGTAGCCCTTCTAGCATATGTTGGTTCCACCTTCCACACTTAGTACAGGCTTGCAATAAAAGCTCTTAATACTGATACAGATGCTCCTCTTTCCCCTTAGTGTTTTTAGTTTTTCGTTAGGCAGCACCTATCTTACCCCTGCTCATGAAAGCTCAACGATTTTTCATTTCGCTTCTAGACGTTCTGCGTTGCAATTTTATACTTTCTATAAATATACATTTTTAGATATTTGTATTCCAAATTGTCTGATACATTTGCTGCATTTTTATGTTTTATCCTTTCATCACTTAAATTCAATATCTCGTATGTTATTCAAGGATTTCGGCCCTATTTCGTGTCTCAGAGACATCCAATCGTCCTCTGTCATATTCCTTTTAACTGATACAGTCAATCGTTACCTAACGTTCCTTTCGAAACTGTCTGCGGCCTCTGGTTCTGCCATTTTATCCTGGTCCCATCGCATTAATTTCCTACCTTTCTGCAATTACTTCGGTTTTAATTTACAGTTAACAACTAAAAAATTATTATCAGAGTCCACATTAGCCCGTAGTAACGTTTTGCAGTTTAAAAGTTTGATTCATAGTAAACCACCTGTTCTCTCCACGACCCTTCCATTTAAGTAACGTTTTTTCATGATTCTTAAACCAAATGTTAGTAATGATTAAATGTGTTCTTCTAGGTGGCTTCGTTCGTTGCTCTCTCCCAGTCCTAGTTCTACTATTTTTCCTTCTCTTCCTTTTCCTGCTGTCGATGTGCACTCCTGCATCAAAACTAAATTTTCGTCTCCCTTGCTTACCTGTATAAATTGTTTCATCACCTCAGAATACTGCAGTGGTGGATGTTGACTCGGTATCTACCTTCACTACGAACAGGTGTTCACTATGATTTCCATAGTAGCTTTTTCGCATTCCTATTTATTGTTAGACCCACTCTCATTCTCATTTTGTTTTTATAATCCTATGTTGACCTGTTCAGAAGTCCTGTTCTTGCCACCTTCGCACATCACCAAGTCTCATTATATTTAGCCTGATCTTACTCATTTGGGATCTTGTAACCCAAGTACCATTTTTCGGTGTTGGCCTGTCGGTATTTCGTACAGTCATTTATATTTCAAATGAACAATGATTATCTGGAATATATTACCCGTGTTACCCACGTCCGCATGTGATGTTACTAGCGTGCAGTTATAACGATATTAATTACTGAATATTGCTGTGTAATAATATCGGAGGCCGATATCAGAAATGGCAACCGTTAATTGGGGCGAACAGATTATATTATCGCAACTCATGGGCGTGCTGCTTAGTTAAATCTCGTATCGCTGATGGCACTGCTGCGTACCTAACGTTTATTTGGAGGTGTTTCGGGCCTCTTGAATGTAAATACATGTCTCGACTAAGCCACAATTTTGTGAAAGCTTGACACTGTGAGTGGTGAGATGTCTACCCACAATAACTAATTATTATTGTAACATTTTTATTGCAGTCTGCTGTCATATTTCCCTTAATAGTGGTTGCAGATTCTTTCAGAATTCGAATATCCCTAGATCCTTTGTAGTTATAGAGCACCCCTTCACCACTAAGCACAGAGTGCAGCTTCTATAGTGACTTGTGAAAGCTACGCACAGCACATAGAAATGACTGACTGCTCTGAAACTACATCTGAGATATTCGAAATTTAAAAGAAACCGGTAATCGTTATCAACTCTAGAAACGATAAGGGGTAACTCGTTAGCCCATGTGATTACGTTTTGGTGAATTTTTATTTTTGATATTAGTGGACTTGACGCATAGTGTATTCTCAGTTACACCCGAGGTGCAGTTGTTGCTGGCTATGTTTAGTAAATTATTCTCAATAAAAAGGAGAACCATTTGTATTGGGGGGAAAGAGTTACTCCTGTACTACGCAAATACGATTTTGTTGTTGTCAGCTACCAATTTCGGAACGTGGCGACTAGGAGCGACTAAAAATAACAAATAAAAGCATCGAGAACGTTATAAATATGTGGATATATGAGGTGGAAGCAAATGAATGTGACAACAACGAATATGAAGATAATATTGAGATTCCCTCGGCTCATGAAAATGTTATGTCTGAGACTGAATTGTCTGAAATCAACGATGTGAATGAAGACGTCGATCAGCAATACATATATATGGAAGAAATAGGTTTATGTGAATTACAAAGAAACCTCCCAAAACTAGAACAGCTTCCAGAAATATAAGTCAGAATTCCAAGAGCCAAAGCATGTGCAACGACTATTTCTACTCAGACGGATTCTTATAATGTATTGTTTGATGACGATATACTCGATCAAATTGTAACCCATACCCACCAACAAACTGAGAAACGGAAGCTGAACTGTAAAGATGCTACATATATCGAAGCAGCTGATAAGGAGGGAATATACGACCTTAGTAAAACTTGGTACATCTCAGAAATACGAAAAGATTCCCATTTGTCTATCAAAGATGCATTTTCGAAAGAAGATCCCAGAAAATACAAATGCATCATGCGTGAGTCAAGATTAAGTTTATACTCAACTGTAAAAGATTAGATGACAAAACAGTGAAAAACCAAAATCGAACAAATAGATCCACGGGTGACAAGTATTGGTCAAATGGTGTCTCTAGCTGGGACTGTCACACACTGGTGGCTCGTGGCTCATAATGTGGCTGACCACAGATCAGGCGACCTGTAGGTCATGGTTATGACATAATTCAACTATTCAACAATATATTTGTATTATCAATTTAGGTTGGAGGTGAATTTCCTGTATAATTCGCCAAGTCAAAACGGAGAGTCCGTTCCAAATGCCGGTTTTGGCTCTGAGCACTATGGGACTTAACATCTGAGGTCATCAGTCCCTTAGAAGTTAGAACTACTTAAACCTAACTAACCTAAGGACATCAAACACATCCAAGCCCGAAGTAGGATTCGAACCTGCGACCGTAGCGGTCGCGCGCTTCCAGACTGACATACATGAAAATCAAGAAGGTACTGGTTGACCTAGACTGACATGAAGAACTTAGTGTTAGCATAAAAAATTACCATTATTTTACCAAAATCCAATTTCATAGAATATCTGTGTTATGAATCTCATACAGTAGGTTTTGGTCTAGGGAATATTATTCTATCTTTTTTCCTGGCATATCTTCAGATGTTTTCCTGGCAACATCTTAAAAAATTAATCGATGTTTCAATATTCAAATATTTTACATTAACTAAAATACGGTCGCAGTATGAGAAAAAAGATGTCGCAATTGATATACACTCCTGGAAATTGAAATAAGAAGACCGTGAATTCATTGTCCCAGGAAGGGGAAACTTTATTGACACATTCCTGGGGTCAGATACATCACATGATCACACTGACAGTACCACAGGCACATAGACACAGGCAACAGAGCATGCACAATGTCGGCACTAGTACAGTGTATATCCACCTTTCGCAGCAATGCAGGCTGCTATTCTCCCATGGAGACGATCGTAGAGATGCCGGATGTAGTCCTGTGGAACGGCTTGCCGTGCCATTTCCACCTGGCGCCTCAGTTGGACCAGGGTTCGTGCTGGACGTGCAGACCGCGTGAGACGACGCTTCATCCAGTCCCAAACATGCTCAATGGGGGACAGATCCGGAGATCTTGCTGGCCAGGGTAGTTGACTTACACCTTCTAGAGCATGTTGGGTGGCACGGGATACATGCGGACGTGCATTGTCCTGTTGGAACAGCAAGTTCCCTTGCCGGTCTAGGAATGGTAGAACGATGGGTTCGATGACGGTTTGGATGTACCGTGCACTAATCAGTGTCCCCTCGACGATCACCAGTGGTGTACAGCCAGTGTAGGAGATCGCTCCCCACACCATGATGCCGGGTGTTGGCCCTGTGTGCCTCGGTCGTATGCAGTCCTGATTGTGGCGCTCACCTGCACGGCGCCAAACACGCATACGACCATCATTGGCACCAAGGCAGAAGCGACTCTCATCGCTGAAGACGACACGTCTCCATTCGTCCCTCCATTCACGCCTGTCGCGACACCACTGGAGGCGGGCTGCACGATGTTGGGGCATGAGCGGAAGACGGCCTAACGGTGTGCGGGACCGTAGCCCAGCTTCATGGAGACGGTTGCGAATGGTCCTCGCCGATACCCCAGGAGCAACAGTGTCCCTAATTTGCTGGGAAGTGGCGGTGCGGTCCCCTACGGCACTGCGTAGGATCCTACGGTCTTGGCGTGCATCCGTGCGTCGCTGCGGTCCGGTCCCAGGTCGACGGGCACGTGCACCTTCCGCCGACCACTGGCGACAACATCGATGTACTGTGGAGACCTCACGCCCCACATGTTGAGCAATTCGGCGGTGCGTCCACCCGGCCTCCCGCATGCCCACTATACGCCCTCGCTCAAAGTCCGTCAACTGCACATACGGTTCACGTCCACGCTGTCGAGGCATGCTACCTGTGTTAAAGACTGCGATGGAGCTCCGTATGCCACGGCAAACTGGCTGACACTGACGGCGGCGGTGCACAAATGCTGCGCAGCTAGCGCCATTCGACGGCCAACACCGCGGTTCCTGGTGTGTCCGCTGTGCCGTGCGTGTGATCATTGCTTGTACAGCCCTCTCGCAGTGTCCGGAGCAAGTATGGTGGGTCTGACACACCGGTGTCAATGTGTTCTTTTTTCCATTTCCAGGAGTGTATTTTGACCTCCTGAGATTGACAGTGCTGGGATATCCAACACATAGTTTCTAAATAGGCTCTGGACCTGACGGGTAAAACCATTTCATACCAAGCTTAATGTTACTAGCTCATGGGAGTCGTATCTAAAAAAAAATTATGTAAATGAAAGGTGCTTCTGACTGATGATAGATTTTGTTCACATTTGCCACAGTTTCAAACAAAATATATTGTATTTGAAAGCATAAGTTACGTTTCAACAGAACCACTTTGAATATATGCATTTTTTGGTTGCATTATCATAGAACTTTCAGTCAGAACCAATCGATCGAGTGTTTTCTATTGATCCATGAGAACTTCATATATCGCAACGAGTATTTCTTCCATCTCCTGTGAGTCAATTTCTGTGTCTGACTGGTCGCCTCAGTTCATAAGCGTTAACGTTGACCAAATAATTTTGAAATGTACGAGAATTGGCCGGGAAGTAAGATACAAGTATCACGAAAGTTGAAGGATGTCGTTCCATCCGTTGTTCCCTTTCTGCATCACAGTTCATCAACACTCAGTCGCGACGCTATTATCATGATTATGTGGCTTCAACTTGGCGAGATTACCACACCTCTGGACATCATTCTCTGCCGCACTTGGTTCCAACCCACTACCAAAGAAAATCACGTTACAAAGATGACTTCAAAGATGTCACAAAGATACTGAAATGTAAAATGTGACATTAATTCATGAACATTTAAAAGATGAACTACATTCTTTATCACTGATACGTAAACTCAGACTGTTTTGGAGGATGACAGCTGAGATGCAGGTGATAAGCGGTCGGACGTTGAACTAAGTTACATATTCAAATACATCTGTAAAATAACAACAGCATACGTTGGTACTTCAGCGATACAAAACTTCAACAATTAGCGAAGAACTGTTGCCACCTAAGTTCTTTAAAATTCTGGCAAATAATGCTCAAGACCTCTTGCAGTTTATTTACTTAGTTGACACAGGCGATAACAGTAAGATAATCTAAGACAAGTTATGACCAATTAGTGTTTCCTTCCATTGAAACCCAAGATAGGAAATGTAATCAATGAAGGACGGGAGCTAATCCCTTAAAATGTCAAGAATGACTTAAATATAGCAAAGGCAAACGAATGTTAGTCATTGCAAGAAGTTAAACAAAATTTAAATACAGGTGTCGGGCACTAGCCCCTTCGTATGAAACAAATTTCAACATAGAAACGAAAATGCGGGCGCTATCCCCGTTTGATGATTTGTGATTAAAATCTCTTAATACAGAAAAATCAACAAATAGAAAAAGCCCATTAGTTCCTTCAAATATTAAACAAATCCCAAAATGGAAAAGATGAAGCGGGAGCTAGCTCCCTTTCACGATTAATCACTAAGAAAGACAGTGCAGAAAAATAAGCAAATAGATTCCGATCACTAGCCTCTTGAAATATTAAAGAAATTTCACTAAGTGAAACGTAAGGCAGGCACAGCCTTTTGAATGTATACAGCAGAATGTTTACAGCAGAAGAATGTTTATAGCAGAAGACTCATAAAACTGATGTTGGGCACTAGCCCCTTCGAATATTATAGGAGAGATAAGGCGGGCAGTACCCGTTCTTTGATCTGACGTTATTTTAAAGAAGTTAATTGTTATATAGATTATTATTTGTAATAAAACGGCCAGAAGAGCAGCAGAAATTTACGTCAATTTCGCCTTGCCTACGTTGCGCATGGTGGATTTTATTCAGCAAAACCTTTAAGCAGTTTATAGCTGCTACAAGAGCAGTGCGGGAATTGTTGAACAGTTGGCAGTCGTCCAAAATACTGGGGCGGTTTCTGGCATAGGATTTTTTCGCTTATTTTACGACCATCAACACATTATATAAGCAACGAATTTGAGTTCTAAAACAGAGAAACTAGGCGCTTCAGTCTGGAACCGCGTGACCGCTACGGTCGCAGGTTCGAATCCTGCCTCGGGCATGGATGTGTGTGATGTCCTTAGGTCAGTTAGGTTTAAGTAGTTCTACGTTCTAGGGGACTGATGACCTCAGATGTTAAGATTTTTTTTTTTTTTATCCGAATCAGAGAAATACATTTCAGTTCTGCTGCAAGTATCACCTGCTAGGTTGATAACGAACGTATCAACAGCAGAATCCACGGAGACAACGAGACCCAGCATTTTCTCTTCTTTTATGACGAGCCGTTCTATATTACTGCGAGCGTTCGACAGTGACGTTGCGATCATATTGTAATGGTACAGTAGCAAATGTAAAAATGCGGCATTTGTATGATGTGCTCGATGCTGCGAAAATGATGGTTTTTCATGTTTTTACGATACTTATATACCTCTGTGGTATAAAACGATGGACATAGTCCAAATAAAGAGGATTTGCTTCTTCATTTTTCCCCAAAAAATAAAAATTTTATGTTTTCTTAATTTAAACAACTTTTATGAACAATCTTTCATGTTGTTGTTGTTGTTGTTGTGGTCTTCAGTCCTGAGACTGGTTTGATGCAGCTGTCCATGCTACTCTATCCTGTGCAAGCTTCTTCATCTCCCAGTACCTACTGCAACCTACATCCTTCTGAATCTGCTAGGTGTATTCATCTCTTGGTCTCCCTCTACGGTTTCTACCCTCCACGGTGCCCTCCAATGCTAAGTTTGTGATCCCTTGATGCCTCAGAACATGTCCTACCAACCGATCCCTTCTTCTAATCAAGTTGTGCCACAAACGTCTCTTCTCCCCAATCCTCTTCAACACCTCCTCATTAGTTATGCGATCTACCCATCTAATTCTTCCGTAGCACCACATTTCGAGAGCTTCTATTCTCTTCTTGTCTAAACTACTCATCGTCCATGTTTCACTTCCATACATGGCTACACTCCATACAAATACTTTCAGAAACGACTTCCTGACACTTAAATCTATACTCGATGTTAACAAATTTCTCTTCTTCAGAAACGCTTTCCTTCCCATTGCCAGTCTACATTTTATATCCTCTCTACTTCGACCATCATCAGTTATTTTGCTCCCCAAATAGCAAAACTCCTTTACTACTTTAAGTGTCTCATTTCCTAATCTAATACCCTCAGCATCATCCGACTTAATTCGACTACATTCCATTATCCTCGTTTTGCTTTTGTTGACGTTCATCTTATATCCTCCTTTCAGGACACTATCCATTCCATTCAACTGCTCTTCCAAGTCCTTTGCTGTCTCTGACAGAATTACAATGTCATCGGTGAACCTCAAGTTTTCATTTCTTCTCCATGGATTTTAATACCTACTCCGAATTTTTCTTTTGTTTCCTTCACTGCTTGCTCAATATACAGATTGAATAACATCGGGGAGAGGCTACAACCCTGTCTCACTCCCTTCCCAACCACTGCTTCCCTTTCATGCCCCTCAACTCTTATAACTGCTTTTTGGTTTCTATACAAATTGTAAATAGCCTTTCGCTCCCTATATTTTACCCCTGGCATCTTCAGAATTTGAAAGAGAGTATTTCAGTCAACATTGTCAAAAGCGTTCTCTAAGTCTCAACAGGAATTTCGCGTCCAATATGTAATTATAAACAAGAAGAAGAGCATTATTCATAAAAATAATTATGAATTTTACAATTACGATATGTAGGTGTTTCAAACTGAACGAGAAAAAAATTGATACATTAGAGATCTGAACCAACGCACGTGTAAACATATAATGTTCATATACCCAATACGCTACCAACTGCGCTACATACCATGTTGCGTGAGTGTTTACCTGCATTGTATTCAAGAACGGAAAAACTTCAAAGCCGATTATCTCTGTAAATTTATGATAAACATTAAGAACAGCCTATTTCTCGCCACTTTTTAATCATGTTCCAAGCGCTTGTTTCACTACGGAACAGGAAGCAGCCTCAGCCATTTTCATACTGCGCATTAACATCGCGACAATCAGAGCACAACGCTGCAGAGGCTGTGACTGTACACGATTTTTGAAATAAAAACTATGTAGCTAAAGCGTGATTAAGAAATACGTTAATGGCCTTTAATACATTTGAAATCTTAAAGTTTCATTTAACTTAACTTAGTAATAAGATATCTAATACCTTAGTAGGACCTACTTCCAAGAGCGTAACAACACTAGTGTACGTGTGCTACGGCTTCTGACCAATCATCGCGTTTGTGTTTGTTTACGTCAGGTTTATACTTATGATGAACGGATTATAGTATTGCTCCACAATTTACCCCCAAGACAAATATAGATATTTTACCTCTCGCAAAACTTTTTAACCTGATATCAGATTATTAAGACTATCAGTCCCGCATGGAGTATGCTAGATTGGAATTTTACCGGCGGTCAGAAACTTATTAGGACTGGATCACTGACCCTCAGTCGCCGTTCTGCTTTTGCGTGCTCAGAACAAACATGCAGCAAATCGTATGCCGACTACATGACTCCTTCAGTATTCCGCCGATAAGTAAGTGTGAGTACAGCGCTTTTAGCAAAGCGTTTAAGGCATTCGCATCTTTCCTTACACGAGATACTTGAAATAGCTTAGCCTTTCGAATTCACACAGGCTCGTTCCGCTCTGTCCGTTCGTCACAATCATTAAGGCAGTAAACGCAAAAGGAAAACCCATGAACGCCAAACCCCCTCCCCCCCCCCCCTGGTAAATATGCTAGTCCTCGCCGGCATTCTTTTCCTGGCCACAACAGGTTAAAGCCACACGCCCAGAGGGAAACGGAACTTCATTTCCGAACATTCTGCCTCTCATAATTCAATTTCCGACAGCTTTCCGAATTCTGCGTCTGAACGGAATTTCAATCAGTGCCGTTTATCCTCGTGCCCGAGGTATTTCCACTAAAACCCCCGCTCCTGCTTTCCACATAAATCAGCTACTTGTTTCTCGTGCGAAATAAAAAGTCGAATTAATACTGTGTATGTCACCTGTCGCACGGCGGCATAGGCACGTTGACGGTTTCTAGTGGGGTTTTCTTCTACTGCTTCATTCTTTGGCCAATCACGTCACTGTACGTTAACGCATCCGCAAAGGGGTAAACCTGTACAACATTTATTAACGCTACAAGTGCATAGCTTTGAGGTCCGTTTTGCGGGGGTACAGGCGCATCCTCTTCTACCATTAATAGTAGTACGTAAGTTGTTTCAGGTTCCTCTACGCTAAAATCGGTTCATACAAGGGTAACTGCGTACAGTGACCATGAAATGTGCATGAAAGGTGTTTCTCTTGTAAAAACGTTTCGAAGAAAGTTTCATTGTTAGTTGTCACTTCCGTTCCTGCACTCATACAGATTGCTCTCCATTTCGGAAATGGGTGTTTCTTGTACGCAGAGATTCCGTTCTAGGACATAGAAAATTTAACTGCCTCATATTCGGATCGGTTCGCTCCTGGGTTAGAACGGGCCATGGGTTTGGCATTGAAAATTCATTTAAATCGGAGTCCGTGCTTCTTTTACCGCGGGCGCACCTAATCTCTGTCGTCCTACCTGACGCAGTTAAAGCAGAGTTAGACAGGCTGGAGGACCTCGAAGTGATTTAACCTGTCTCACTGTGAGACAGAAATATTGGCCGCCGACCGGCCGTTGTGGATGAGCGGTTCTGGGCGCTTCAGTCTGGAACCGCGCGACCGCTACGGTCGCAGGTTCGAATCCTGCCTTGGGCATGGATGTGTTTGATGTCCTTAGGTTTGTTAGGTTTAAGTAGTACTATGTTCTAGGGGACTGATCACCTCAGATGTTGAGTCCCATAGTGCTCAGAGCCATTTGAACCATTTTTGGGGTAAGTCCCGGCACACTCGCTCGCCTATGTATCTCTCATACGATACAGCGCTGGTTTCGCCATGTTATCAAGCCAATGGGTTCGACTCTCGTAATATTAAAGAAACCAGATGGCACTCTCCGATTGTTTGGGGGTTTTGAAGCAGTTAATGCTGTAGTCGTCGTCGATACTTTCCCCATTCTGCGCCTGGGAGATTTATTTTCAGAGGTACAAGACGGTGACATACTAAGGTTGCTTTGTCAGAGGCGTTTTTGCAGTTACCATCACATCTGAAACCTTAGGAACCGTTAGTGTTCAAGACTCCTTTTGGTTTCTACCTGTATAACCAGGTGCCCTATGTTATTTCCAGTGCCTTGACAATAATCCAGGGCTGTTTGGAACAGCTGATACTGCACATTCCTTCGCTTTGCAATTATATGATAACAGGAGCAGCCACCAGTGAAGAACTTCGGATCTTGCAATCTTTGTTCTCTTGATTAACCACTGCAGACCTAAATGTAACCTCCAAGCGCGCAAATTTTTCAGCAGCCTTGGGTTTATAATCAGCAAGCAGGATAGAAATCCATCAAGCAGCGAGTCCGTGCCGTAGGGAACTCGCCCAGATATCAGAAACTCAAGTAAATACAATCCTTTATGGGAAAAAATCTATTACAGCAGTTTCCCTCCCCATGTCGCAAAACATCCTCAATGAATACCAAAAGAAAGAAGCTAAATTGGTGTGGTCTCCAGAATAAAATGTAGCTTTTCTCCGGCTTAAGCGAGCCCTATACTTGACGCTATGCTTCGTCCCATTTTCACTGTAGAAGCCGCGAATGGCTCACAGTATGGGGTGGACGCGATGCTATCCCACATATCTGTTAATGGCTACAAAGATCCTATTGCGTTCGTTTCAGAGACGTTCAAAGCTGCCCAACGGAACTACTTCCAGACTAAAACCAAACCTTGCTTGTCATATACGTAGATCAGTGTGTACATTCCAGCTGTTAATAGACCCTAGCCATCGACTGCGTTGTTTGTTTCACATTCAAGACACTCATAAATAACTACATGAAGGCTGCAATAGTGTGCGTTATTCCTATCGGCATGTAAATTCGGCATCACTTACAAGACGTCAAAACAATGTCGATGTCATTTCCTGGCTCGCGGGAGGCCCAGGTCCAGAATTTGACACATAGGATGTCGTTATATCTCAGCTAGATTATGATTCTCCATTGACCATTAACTATTTTCCTCTCACAGCTACGTTGGTTGCGGCCCAGAAAAGGCCACACCCTGTTCTCTGTACAGTAGCCAAATGTATTAAGTGAAGGTTGCCATAGCATTTATCCGCAATGAAACTTAATTTTCTCAAAACTTTCTTTTCCTTAAGAATAGGCTCTCCCTCGGAGATGCTTCCCCTTCCTCAAACGTATCGAGAGTGGCCTAGCACCCCAAAACTCTTACACTCCTACAAGCAGATTAGTGAGGCATATCCCGCATGAAGAAGGCGACAAACAAGGTATTTTTCCCTTGGCCCTAAGTATACGTGCAGTATATGCTCAACGAAAATGGCGAAGGTTATCAGGGTTCTTTCGAAAATATTTGCTATCAGAGGCCTTCGGGAGGCCAGACACTGACCAGACAATAGCACCCACTTTGCAGCTGCTCAGTTCTCTGTTTTATGTGAGCAGCATGGGGTGCAACACCTTATCACGGCACTTTTCCACCCCGGATCCAACGGGTAGGTGGAGTGAATCTAAACTTCTTGTCTTGTTAGCAGTTAAGTGGTGGCTGAGGCGCGGTAATTACAATTTCCAGTCGTAAATGTCACATAGAAATTAAGGAAACGGCGGAATTGCCGAAGGCGTCTGGCATATGGTAAAAAACGCTGTTATTTCCTGTTGTAACAAGGCCAACTGTTGTTGCTGTTGGTCTCGTAGTTGCCAATTAAGCAGCCATTGTTACTGCTGTTGTAAAAACAACTTATTCTTAAATGCTGGGTGCAAATTGCTTAATTAATAGGTGCTCTGCGAGCTCGAATACAATTGTCGCTGCTGTTGAAATATGCAGTTACGAACACAATTTATTGGGAGAAATACAAAGACGTAGCAGAGGTACACAGTTAGTACACAGTCCATAGAAAATTAATTATATAACATGTTAAGAAATAAGAAAGTATGCAACATCAGAATATAGTCGCAGGTTCGAATCCTCCCTCGGGCATGGATGTGTGTGATGTCCTTAGGTTAGTTAGGTTTAAGTAGTTCTAAGTTCTAGGGGACTGATGACCTCAGATGTTAAGTCCCATAGCGCTCAGAGCCAACATCAGAATAACCGAAATTGTCAATGACATTCATAACAACTACTTTATGTACACAGAAACATAATTACACCAAAAATTAAATTTACAAAACTCATTCTGAAATATCCTTTTCAATGTATGATGAAAATACAGCAGGAAGGAAGTCAAAGAAAATATAGTAAAAAGGGAAAAATTGTATATCAGCCTGTGGTATTATCTTCACAAAGTAACTCGCATAAAAACTCACAAAAAAGTATTTTTACACTAAAATCTGAATGAAGCTAGATTTTTGAGAATGAATTTTCAAAGATGTCCTAACAATATATTTTTATTTATGTTATACACTTGAAATCGTTTCCCATTATTCAGTTCACACAAGAAGAAATTTTACGTGCTACATTTAGCTCTACTTTAAACCATCGTAGCTCGATAACGGATATGTATTACCGGATAAAAAAATTCATTACGATTTTATCTATTTATCTATCTTTGTGCAATGTTTGAGGCGATTTGTGCATGTTTAAAGTACAGAAGTGGCGCGCTTTAAAATCCTCCCAGGAAAACACATTTCTTGTACGTAATAACCAAACGGTGCATAATGTTTTCCAACGATTAAAATTTATGTTAGACCAAAGTCCAGTACACCGGTGGACCAAATATGAACCATCTTTATTGAAGAGTTTCTATCTATGCATGGAAAACCCGAACGGTGAACATAGAAATGGTGCCATTAGCTGAGAATTAATTAGAGTCTAATTAAAATCTTTTTCAATATGAATTAATCGATTCGCACAATTTGTCTGGGCGTCAGCTCCGGTTTTTCGTTCAAGCCTTGCTTAATACAATGTGACATTACTACAGCAAGAAAAATCTTCGGATGGTCACTGGTTTGGGCTAAATCAAAAACTTTCTACGTCACGTTGGTTGCTAAAATAGAAACCAACCAGCAAGATCCCCCCAAAAGCGATTCTGCACTCAGCCTTTTGATACATATCAGTTACAGCGATACCGAGCTGTATCGATAAACAGATTTTATACAATTACAAGACAATCAAGAGCTAACATTAAGGGGGGTAGGACGTCAAACTGGCCGACGTGGTGCAGGAGAGGCTCCACAGGACATTTTAATTTCCACTGTCTATACTTTTACAAAGAAATTCATAAAACTTTGTCAGCATGACCACGAAGGGTTCAGGATTCACGCTCGTAGCAGTGGAAGTTCAAAAATATAATAAAATATATTTTTTGTTTATGTGAAATGTCATCATTTTTTCACTTACTATTGGCTTACATTGCTATGAGTTTGAATCCTGAATCCTTCCTGCTCGTGTTGACAAAGTTTTATGAATTTATTTGTAAAAGTATAGACAGTGGAAATTAAAACGTCGTGTGGTGCCTCTCCTGCTCCAAGTCGGCCCATTTGACATCCTACCCCCCTTAAGATGGTAAGTACTACAGTAATACAAGTGAATAAAAAATTTTACTTGCGAAGTATAATCACAGATGACTATAGACTAACAATGGATATAAAAAATTTGGACTGGGCAAACGCAGATTCAAAAATAAGTATAATTTATTAACGAATATCCATCCTAATATAGAACCAAGAAATGAAGGCATGAAGACTGTTATTGGGGGATCATTTCAAGTTACGATTGTGATGGGTAGTGTCTGGCAACACAGGAAAATAAAATAAATCAGAAGCAATAGAGACATGTAGATGGAGGAGATCCACAAAAATGTCGTGGACTGAAAAAAAATGCTGTGAGAAAATACTGAAATAGATTCAAGAGAAAAGAGGATTGATTAACACGATGCAAAGAGGAAAAACTAAATTAATACAACAACTAAAACAAGAAAAAGAAACTTTTTTGAAGGAAAACTCCCGGAAAAAAGCAAGGCCAGAAATTCATTATTGCAGCTAGTGTAGTGAATTGCGGCAACTGTAATCAGATGAGATGGCAAGAAACAGAATGTCTGCATCAACAAAACTACACCTTTAGTATCTGAGGGTACATTATCTCTGTAATAAGCCACCGGAAGCCGAGGTTCCCCAACATTATAAAATTCACAAAATATTTCTGAACAGCTTCCGAAATTTTGTCGCTAGAGTTCGGGGTCAACGTGTATAACTGGAAAAAGTTTGACCCCAGAGCACATTCTGTTTGAAAAACTGCACACCCCAGCCAGGAGGTCACAGGCCGGCATAGCAGGAGTGATAGCACGGCCGAGGAGCGGAGTGAACGAATCTCGATAACTGGTGTCGGTGAGAAGCGGCTGCGAACAAAGGGCCGGGCCGGCCGCTAGCAGGGGAGTCCCCGCCGGCCGGCCGCCGATACCGGCTTTTCCAATTACGGGCCGCATTGTGCGGACACGCAGTCCAATCTGCGTGACACGCACGTCTGCCGGCCGTGTTGATCCGGGATGGCAGACGCTAATTAACAGTGTCCGCGCCGTGCCGAGCCACTTAAAGCTCTGCTGGCCCTCTTCTGTCACACCGTGTTATACAGCCTATAATACAACAGCAATTGTTTCCTGCTGTGTAATTCTCGGGTAACCTAACTACTTGCGTATCTATCTTCCATGCAAATTCCTGTCAACCACAGGCAGTAACCATGAAGTTTTACACTACTGGCCACTATAATTGCTACTCCAAGAGGAAATGCAGGTGTTAAACGGGTATTCATTGGACAAATATACACTCCTGGAAATGGAAAAAAGAACACATTGACACCGGTGTGTCAGACCCACCATACTTGCTCCGGACACTGCGAGAGGGCTGTACAAGCAATGATCACACGCACGGCACAGCGGACACACCAGGAACCGCGGTGTTGGCCGTCGAATGGCGCTAGCTGCGCAGCATTTGTGCACCGCCGCCGTCAGTGTCAGCCAGTTTGCCGTGGCATACGGAGCTCCATCGCAGTCTTTAACACTGGTAGCATGCCGCGACAGCGTAGACGTGAACCGTATGTGCAGTTGACGGACTTTGAGCGAGGGCGTATAGTGGGCATGCGGGAGGCCGGGTGGACGTACCGCCGAATTGCTCAACACGTGGGGCGTGAGGTCTCCACAGTACATCGATGTTGTCGCCAGTGGTCGGCGGAAGGTGCACGTGCCCGTCGACCTGGGACCGGACCGCAGCGACGACGGATGCACGCCAAGACCGTAGAATCCTACGCAGTGCCGTAGGGGACCGCACCGCCACTTCCCAGCAAATTAGGGACACTGTAGCTCCTGGGGTATCGGCGAGGACCATTCGCAACCGTCTCCATGAAGCTGGGCTACGGTCCCGCACACCGTTAGGCCGTCTTCCGCTCACGCCCCAACATCGTGCAGCCCGCCTCCAGTGGTGTCGCGACAGGCGTGAATGGAGGGACGAATGGAGACGTGTCGTCTTCAGCGATGAGAGTCGCTTCTGCCTTGGTGCCAATGATGGTCGTATGCGTGTTTGGCGCCGTGCAGGTGAGCGCCACAATCAGGACTGCATACGACCGAGGCACACAGGGCCAACACCCGGCATCATGGTGTGGGGAGCGATCTCCTACACTGGCCGTACACCACTGGTGATCGTCGAGGGGACACTGAATAGTGCACGGTACATCCAAACCGTCATCGAACCCATCGTTCTACCATTCCTAGACCGGCAAGGGAACTTGCTGTTCCAACAGGACAATGCACGTCCGCATGTATCCCGTGCCACCCAACGTGCTCTAGAAGGTGTAAGTCAACTACTCTGGCCAGCAAGATCTCCGGATCTGTCCCCCATTGAGCATGTTTGGGACTGGATGAAGCGTCGTCTCACGCGGTCTGCACGTCCAGCACGAACGCTGGTCCAACTGAGGCGCCAGGTGGAAATGGCATGGCAAGCCGTTCCACAGGACTACATCCAGCATCTCTACGATCGTCTCCATGGGAGAATAGCAGCCTGCATTGCCGCGAAAGGTGGATATACACTGTACTAGTGTCGACATTGTGCATGCTCTGTTGCCTGTGTCTATGTGCCTGTGGTTCTGTCAGTGTGATTATGTGATGTATCTGACCCCAGGAATGTGTCAATAAAGTTTCCCCTTCCTGGGACAATGAATTCACGGTGTTCTTATTTCAATTTCCAGGAGTGTATTATACTAGAACTGACATGTGATTACATTTTCACGCAATTTGGGTGCATAGATCCTGAGAAATCAGTACCCAGAACAACCACCTCTGGCCGTAATAATGGCCTTGATACGCCTGGGCATTGAGTCAAACAGATCTTGGATGGCGTGTACAGGTACATCTGCAGATCCAGCTTCAACACGATACCACAGTTCATCAAGAGTAGTGACTGGCGTATTGTGACGAGCCAGTTGCTCGGTCACCATTGACCAGACGTTTTCAATTGGTGAGAGATCTGGAGAATGTGCTGGCCAGGCAGCAGTCAAACATTTTCTGTATCCAGAAAGGCCCGTACAGGACCTGCAACATGCAGTCGTGCATTATCCTGCTGAGATGTAGGGTTTAGGAGGAATCGAGTTAAGGGTAGAGCCACGGGTCGTAATACATCTGAAATGTAACGTCCACTGTTCAAAGTGCCGTCAATGCGAACAAGAGGTGGCCGAGACGTGTAACTAATGGCACCCCATACCATCACGCCAGCTGATACGCCACTATGGCGATGACGAATACACGCTTCCAATGTGCATTCACCGCGATGTCGCAAAACACGGATGCGACCATCATGATGCTGTAAACAGAACCAGAATTCATCCGAAAAAATGACGTTTTGCCATTCGAGCACCGAGGTTCGTCGTTGAATACACCATCGCAGGCGCTCCTGTCTGTGATGCAGCATCATGGGTAGCCGCAGCCATGGTCTCCGAGCTGATAGTCCGTGCTGCTGCAAACGTCGTCGAACTGTTCGTGCAGATGGTTGTTGTCTTTCAAAGTCCCCATCTGTTGACTCAAGGATCGAGACGTGGCAGCACGATGCGTTACAGCCATAGGGATAAGATGACTGTCATCTCGACTGCTAGTGATACGAGGCCGTTGGGATCCGGAACGGCGTTCCGTATTACCCTCCTGAACCCACCGATTCCATATTCTGCTAACAGTCATTGGATCTCGACCAACGCGAGCAGCAATGTCGCGATACGATAAACCGCAATCGCGATAGGCTAGAATCTGACCTTTATCAAAGTCGGAAACGCGAAGGTACGCATTTCTCCTCCTTACACGAGGCATCACAACAACGTTTCACCAGGAAACGCCGGTCAACTACTGTTTGTGTATGAGAAATCGGTTGGAAACTTTCCTCATGTCAGCACGTTGTAGGTGTCACCACCGGCGTCAACCTTGTGTGAATGCTCTGAAAAGCTAATCATTTGCATAGCCGGCCGGAGTGGCCGTGCGGTTCTAGGCGCTACAGTCTGGAGCCGAGCGACCGCTACGGTCGCAGGTTCGAATCCTGCCTCGGGCATGGATGTGTGTGATGTCCTTAGGTTGGTTAGGTTTAAGTAGTTCTACGTTCTAGGCGACTGATGACCACAGAAGTTAAGTCGCATAGTGCTCAGAGTCATTTTCATTTGGATATCATACCATCTTCTTCCTGTCGGTTAAATTTCGCGTCTGTAGCACGTCATCTTCGTGGTGTAGCAATTTTAATGGCCTGTTGTGTAATTACCTACTCGAAAAAATAAAGTTAGGTGATCTTTTGTCAGTGAGCTGCACTGCTTTTGGCTCATCTAGCAGCGTACGACAGTACTTTGTACCACTGCGGTATGTTATGAGACGTACCACGACGAAAGAGACGTCTCTGCAAGCAAACAAAAATTTAATTTCCTAATTTATTTCCGAGATGGTAATTACATTATTCCTTCCATGTTTTTAACTTTTTCATCTTAGCTTAATACTGGTTTGTCATCTGAGTTCCTATAACAACAGCTCAGATAGCAATCCAGTATTAAGCGACGTGGGGGAAGATGGAAAGAGTACATTCTTTGTTATTATTTAATCTTATACATCAATTACAACAACAAATTCAACACATATTTTAAAAAAATACGCATGTGGAACAATTTACACTGTATGATCTTGAATGACTCAGACTACAAAAGAATGTCTAAAGAGTCAATTTGGCGGAGCGCTTCGTCAGAAGAGTTATGTAGAGCCTTGTTAGCACCACGGAAACGTCTGTTAAGGCACTAATTTACAATGTGGCTCATTGTCTGAATATCACCACAGTCACACCAACTGTCAATGTGAAAGCCCCACTCGTGCATGTTGAATCTGAACTTATCTTCTTCAGTATGGTATTTCTTAAGCCGTACCCACGCCTCCCTTTGATAACGAAAGACTCGAACTTTAACAGTTTAGTTGGCAATAAGTTCGTGGTTCTGGGTTTCCGTGGCTTGCCACTCACGTTTCCATTCAGCATCCTTGTTGAACCCAGTGGAGATTGTTTGGACTCCTTCATATACTAGTCTTCTGGAACTGAGTCGTTTCCCAGGTAGCGAGAGCAGTTCTTCGCGAAGCAGGACTGACTCACTTTTAGAAACTTGATGGAAAACGTAGTAAAGACCAAAGGATAATGACCGTAAAGGCAGTATTACATAAAAGGAAGAGGAAGTAAACGATGATGAGATGGGAAACATGATACCGTAGGAAGAATTTGACAGAGCGCTGAAGTAGACGATATTGTCTCAGAATTATTAAGACTTTTGGTGAGTCAGCCATGACTAAACTATTTCATCTTGTGTACAAGACACACGAGGAAGGTGAAATACTCTCAGACTTCACGAGGCAGGTAAAATACCCTCAATCCTTAAGAAGAAACGAATAACTCCAGTTCAAAGTTTGACAGGTGCTGACAGGTGTCAATACTGGTGAATCATCAGTTTAGTAAGTCATGGTTCCAAAATACCTACGTGAAGTATTTACAGAAGATCGGGAAGCCTGAAAGCAGCTATCCCTGCGAAGGACATATTTATTGTACAGGATGGCGGGTATGGGCAGGCGGTGGGCGTCATGGATTAATAGGGTAATTTTTAGAGAAAAGCCATTTATTGGCTAAAGCATGATGAAAAGGGGCTAGGGAGGTGAGGGTGAGCCAGAGCTTACAATTTGGCGAACATTGTTCGCGAAGCTACCGAAAGTGGTTGTCTGCCAAAACTAAGTCCACAGTGCCGCAGCACCGGGAGAAGCGGGAGATGTTCAATGCTACAGGGCGCGCATCCGACTCGCGGGTGAGCAAGAATACAAGAGAGCGGGCCCGGCGACGGGCGGCCGGGTATGTTCGACGCACCACGCGGCTTCCTCCGCCCTGATTGGTCAGGACCGAGCAAACCGTGCTGGCGGCATGGAACTTTCCAGAGCGTTGCCTGTTAAGCGACGCCTGGGGCGGCGTTACCTCGTCAGCACATGAGAGAGGCGCGTGAACAAGGTGCCCTTCATCGGTGCTGACTTCCTGTTACTAAACCGTGGGACGAAAGAATTTACAGGCAGCTAACACTGCCGGCCGTGGCTTGGCCGTAATGGAAAAATGAAGTTACCGGTTTGAGGCTCATATAATAAAGTAAAATCCCTTATTGTCTGGCTCATCCTTTACATTCCTCCCCCTTCCGTGGGAGCGGAGAACGTATGTGAATTCGCTCAATGTAATTAGCATTTAAATGTAAACAAATTTAGCTTGCAAAACAAAGTAAACATTACTTGATTAAGAATGGCCCTCACGGAAGACGGCAGGGGTCTTAACCTACTGGAGGATATAGAGACTCTAAAGACCTCCTAGTGGTCGCAAAGGAACTTACACATGTCAACAATATTGTGTGTATACAAGAATCATCATAAAACATCAAAACATTGTAAAACATCAGATCATCGTAAATATCATAGAATATCAAAACAAAATTAGAACAAAACATAGCAGTGTGAATTAGATAAACATGCCAAGTGTTCTTGTTGCTAAGTTGAAGTAAAAATGTTGCCTGCTCCACAAGAATTGAATAAAGAACTCCCCAATCCAATCACAAATTTCATTTAATATCGTACTTTCGCTTATAAGCGCTGGTGTGATACTGCAGTCAGTAAATACTGCAACTGCCTAACTGTCTTCATCCTTGGTTTTAGGGATGTCGTGTGAGAAAAGTGCGAGTTGCGTTGGCCGTCGACACAGTTTCACACCGTCACCTAATAAACAAAAGCCATGCATACGGAATATACGAACTGTTTTTAGTGGAAGACATCCTAGCAAACAGATCCCAATATGCCGTTCAAATGAGGTGCCATAGTCAGTAGCATCCGGCGTACCTAAGGAAATCCAGACGCTTGAACAATAGGAAATTTGAAAATAATACGAAAAATCCACTGTTATTTTGTTATTGTGCTGTTGAAGGTGATCACATGTTTTAGGAATATTTATACTAATAGTAGTATTAATTTGGTGAAAACGATTTTACTTGGATTAATCTAAGAGTAGAACGAATAATGGCAGTTAATACAGCAGCTTATAAGACATTTGAAAGAAGGATCAGTAGGAAGAACTTGTGCTAACTTACCTGCGTGACGTTCTTGATCAAGTCCAATACATTTTAGGCACAGATGTAAATTATCAGGTAAACAGTTCAATTGCCGGAGTATTCAATTCACGACATTCAATGTATATTATGCTCGATTTGTGAAGTCCAGTATTATACGTGTACAGGTTCACAGTTTGAAAGCTTAAGCCTTGTTGAACGTCAACTTATTAATTTAGGGAGACATCCCGTACTTACTACTTACGTTGGAAATAACAAACCTCACCAACCCTGAATGAATCTTTCACTAACAAAAAGTGCTCTGTTTTGAAATTATTCTGGCAAACTGAAACTGTGTGTCGGACTAGGATCCCGACATGAAACAACAGTTCCATCTGTCTGAAGCATTTATTTTAAAAAACAGCGCTATATATGTTATCACTGATGATTGGGAAGAAGTTTTATGTAACTTAATTCCTGGTTGAAGACCAGATTGAAACATAAGTGAGTACATTTTTAGTGGTGTCTCTTGCAGAGTGACAGTACTTCTCGTACTGAATCACTGCTTATAATTTTTTGATCTGGATGTTCAAGAAATAAATCATTGATATTTACAGATAAAAGAACACACGTCGCCCACAAATTTCCGAGAGAGTATAAACTCTTTTTTTATGGATACACTCCCAAATGTCAATGCGGTACTTTTTTCGATTGATGACACTCTAATCTTTCTGTGATGAACATTGGTGATGTTATTCGTTAATATTGATACATTAGTTAATTCAGTATTAATCAAAATACAATGATATAATTTATTTCTAAGGAATTACTTTACATAAATTTACGCAGTTTGTTGCAAGTGCTAGCTTAACTCGAATTTTTTTTATAGATACACTTCCACATGTCTATGTGGTTTCTGAAAATGCTAGTTTCACTCATGAGCGCTTATGAATATACTTCAGTTACAGGAACTGAACCTCAGTCACAGGAATTTCAGCCATTAATTGTGTTTCAACAATACGATTCAACGCCACAGAGCGGGTTATTTTGCTCACGAGTTCTTGGATGAAACCTTTCCGGACAGATTGATAGGTAGAGACGGCCCGGCATTCTGGCCATCACGTTCATTAGACTTGATCCCTCTTTCTTTTTTTTTTGTGCTGTTACGTTAATGGAAAAGTGTTCAGTCCACCAGCAGGTGGTGTGCAAATTCATACAGCCCGAATACGAGATGCTGAAGAAATGTTGGGAAAGATATGGAGCGAAATTGAGTATCACTTAGTCATTCTACGGCAACAAGCGAACCACGTGTGAAAGTGCATTCAGAAAAATCTTTGAGTTAAGCTACCATTTGCAAGAAACCACATAGCTGTGTCTATTACAGTTCCTTCTTAATAAATTTTTGTAACCTGGCATGACTTTATGCTTATCCTGCATAGCCTTTTACGCACTTTCTTTTTCTCTACCGAGATAGGAGACAACCGACATCAGCAATAGCACAAATGCTCTTACAAATGATGCTTTCAAAGGATAATAAGCAAATTACACATCGTGTGTGATGGATCAGCTTAATGAAGAAGTCAGGTGTAAAGTCCGTTATGTGTCTATGAACTATATGTACAGCTGTCATCCAATAAATGTTTGTATAATTTGGCGTATAGATAACACTTACAGTTGCACGTGTATGTTGAATTCATATTCACACGAATGAATACATGTGGTGAGTCTGGAGTCAAATAAGTAAGAATACTGTAAGCATAATTTAGGTATTCTCGGAACTGTATTGAGTGGTACTGGTACTGAAAGGTAGTTTAAATATGATTAATACGTCTGCGTGAGCGCCAGATAGACAGTAACCAATTTTCTGTGTAAGAAGGAAAAAAAGGGTGAGCGTGAGTTTTAACTCTGGGAAAAGATCGCAGTGTCTGCACATGGAAGGCGATGACACTAATCAAAATAGATGTATGTTCCATACTCGAAATTGTATGGTAAAATAGAACGCGATACCTCTAATGAATATCTAGAAATCAGATGTCGAACAGTCGTATAACTTAGCGATGTTAAGCTCAGGAAGACAGCAGGAATGGAGGTGCTGATCTTCGATATCTACTGACAGTCTTTCCTAGCGCCCCTTACTTCAGAGTGGAGAAGAGCGATGAGACGCCTCGAGGTAGGCAGCCGGACGACACACGCAGAGCTTCTGGTAGGAGCTCCGAACAGTTTGCTAAGAGGAAGTCGTCTCAAACCTGCGCCTTTCAGACTCGCTCGCGATAAGTTACAATTCTTGAACAACTTACTAAAAGTCCTGCCGCATTACAGAACATGATATAAGTCCATCTCATGCTCGTAAATCTCTTAGCAGTATTTAGGTCACTCCGGGGACAGACTTCAACTACATAACTCATTCCTAAAATCGTGTGCATAGCGTAGAGCCACAGATTGCACACGTTGCTACCCATTTAGATGATAACAATTAAAAACATCATGTTTTTACACTTTCACACTGCTTCTTTAATATCCTTCAAATATTTACCTTGAGCACTGACGCATCGTGTAGAGTCATTCTGGGGAGATTATATGGACTCATCGCAGAGTATATCCATGTTATAAAGCACTTAAAGTATTTGCGAGTCATCGGTGTTTCCTCACAGACAAAACACACGAGATGTTACATCTAATGACCGTACAAGCCACTTTGTTTTTATTCAGATAACTGATTCAACATAGAGAAATGTACTTTTAACCCTTAAGTGTCAAAACGGCGCAGCCAGAAGAACAATGAAATACTTGTCAGTAGTTACTCTTCAGGAATAGTAAACAGTAGAGCTCTTCAATTCATTATTTGTTTCCAATTCCATGGAGTATCAAAAATTCATACCTATAAACCAGGAGCACAAAACCGTACCTGTTAATTTCACTGATAAGTTTGAAAAGATTTGCAGGAAATATTCACTGTGAAATTCCTTTAGTCACAGATGCCCTCAAGAGGGAGGCATATCTCAAAGGAACGGGATTCATAAACAGCTTTAGACCATGAATATAAATCCACATTTGCAGCCACATCAACATCAATCAGTTTCACGACTTTCAAAAACTGATTCTTCAGGCATAGGCAAACAGTCTACACTACCTGCTGAATCAGTACTAGATGTTTCACCCACATGTCCGTATCACTCAGACTACCATCAGTTACTATAACAGTGTTTGAAATGGTAGAGACAGTAGCTACATCATCTGCATCGATGTCTCCTCCAAATTCTGAATTTCTGCATGCTCCTCTGTACCTCTTCCCAGCGGTTCATTACATGACCCACCTGGACTTCATCTTCCATGGACATATGTCACTTCCATGAAGTCAGGTTCAATATGGCTCTGAGCACTATGCGACTTAACTTCTGAGGTCATCAGTCGCCTAGAACTTAGAACTAATTAAATCTAACTAACCTAAGGACATCACACACATCCATGCCCAAGGCAGGATTCGAACCTGCGACCGGCTCCATGAAGTCAGCCTTATAGATCTAAAGAAATGTTCACTAATGTCAGTATGATGCCTCTTACTATAAAAACATACTTACATGAGTAGACGGTATGTCTATTACACTCAAGTGTGAACATAATCTGTTTTCGTCATGTTACATATTTTCAGTAATTATCCTACTTGTGCACTGTCAGCGGGCATATTTATATTACTTCAGTGGCTAACAGTTTAGAGATAATTTACGAAACAATATTATCAGCAATGTTCATTCTTCGTCAGAAGAAGCTTTTCACAGCATAAAACAGTAACATTGGATGTCACTAGGAATTCAATTCACAATAATCTATTACCTTACTTCTACGGCGCGGAAGAAAACTATCTGTAATTATGCTGACACATGACTCCCGTATTGATCTTATACTTTATATTTGGGAAATGTTTCTGTGAATTACGCGTACCGCCGTTTATACAGGTATCAATATATCGAAGAAAAAATCCACAGGCAACAAATTTTAACTGAACACAAAATCACTTCTGAAGAAGGTTGCCTTAAAGACCATCGTCAAATGTTCACACCATTTGTTCGCTGATATCTCATGTCTAACGACTTAAAATAGATAAATGCTATTCATACTTACCAGAGAAACTAAGAATTCATCTACTTACCTGTGTGGAATGGAATCCGGCATGCTCGTACGCCATGGACTGTGCCACGTCCAGTGGAATGCCTTCCACTGACTGCTTAAGCGTATCTTTTAGGAACCTTATATATTATAGCTGGTAGCGGTTCCGTCAATAAAAGATGAACCAAATACGCCATTCTTGACAGATCCGCACTAAAATCGTTGTTTATCTCTTCTTTCAGTCAGCATGGATTGTCAGCTAACCACTAGAGCATCTTGTGAATATTAATACGTCCGTATTTTGTAAGAAACGTATCATCCGTAAACAAAATTCATAATAAAAACATCACTACACTTTGCAGTTTTCGGAAAACTGTAACCTATTTTGCAAGTCATTTCCATGAATCTTTTAATGGAGTGAAATTCGGAAAGGATGAAATGCGTTGGAGAGTAGTTTACGCAGAACACTGCTACTCCCACATTCGTTCGCCGCTCATGGTCACGCGGTAGCGTTCTTGCTTCCCAGCACGGTGTCCCGCGTTCGATTCCCGGCGGGGTCAGGGACTTTTAGATTTTCACCTGCCCCGAGATGACTGGGTGTTGTGTCGTCTACATTATAATCATTCATCTACATTACGGTCGGAGGAAGGCAACGGCAAACCGCTTCCATTAGGACCTTGCCTAGTACGGCGGTGCGAGTCTCCCGCATCGTTCCCTTACGCTCTGTCAAGAAGCATGGGACTTCATTTCCATTCCCACATTCAAGCTGCCTTGCAATGACGTGTGAGTGCTGCGTACTGCTGCATTTCCTGTTCCTTTTCGTTGGCGTCTTTTATTCTCCACACTTCAAGTCCTCGACATTTTTTAAATATTTTTTCAGAGACAGATCGTGTTGACTTGGCAATCCCACCGCTGCTAGAACAGTTTGACGACATTATACATTATTTTGTGTTAGCAGAAGAGCCAACACCGTGTTACGAGTGGAGGCCGAAATGCACGCGTTTTAGCTCACGTAGGCTGGCGTGAGGAGGGAAGAACTATACTGACGTGAGGTCTGGAACATAACAAGGAATGAGAATTCAGAAAGCGGACGTAATTAGTTTGATACTTAACTTTAATCCATTAATGATGAACGTCGCTCTTGACGGTACATGATTCACAATATTGTTCAGAATACATTCATAGTAGCTGAATATGGCGCCTTGCTATGTCGTAGCAAATGAAGTAGCTGAAGGCTATGCTAAACTGTCGTCTCTGCAAATGAGAGCGTATGTAGACAGTGAACCATCGCTAGCAAAGTCGGCTGTACAACTGGGACGAGTGCTAGGGAGTCTCTCTAGACTAGACCTGCCGTGTGGCGGCGCTCGGTCTGCAAGCGGCGACACGCGGATCCGACGTATACTAACGAACCGCGGCCGATTTAAAGGCTACCACCTAGCAAGTGTGGTGTCTGTGGGTGACACCACACATTAACTAAAATCACATGTAATACTTTTATTGCTGTCTACTGTCGCATTTCTGTTAATGGCCGGTTTCGTTCAAATTTCGAACATCTTCAGCTCTGTTAAAACAAGTTACCTTACGAAACTAATCTAACACACACATATGATGAATATAAAAGTGTATACGATACCACTGTAGTTGCAGAGCAGATATGTCGGTTCATATTCTGTGTGTAGCTTTCAGAGGTCACTAACGTACACACATTACAAAGTCAAGTCTTATAGAGAGTGTGAGCAAGCGTGGTAGGTTCGCCTTCTTACGCGATACATCAGGATGCTATGAAGTCATTGAATTAAGAGAAATAGTTACAAAATAAAGAAAAATTATGGCCAGTGTATAAAAGTGAAATTGGAATGGAAGAGAATCTCGCAGTTCGCATTTCGAACACATTTTCTTCAGTCTTGAATATTAGTGTACTGCTTTTTTGCGAGTATTCTACCAGAGGGCGTCGCTTTTCGTCGCTCAGAAACACACAATGCACCGTACAGTCCAACTGCGCTGCTGGGCTTTTCTCTTCGCTGGCGAATTAATCACACCGGCCAATGTAAAAGTGCGGCCTAACTGGGCCAATGTAAACTGACTGTTCCAGCCTGTATGTGGCGATATCTGTCTACGAAAAACTGTGCATCTGAAAACAGTTTTGTTCGATAAGCAGTTTGCCTGGCTACATCAAGCGATGAGCGAAACTTTCAAGTTCCTCCAGCAATTGAGAAAATTACTCTTTGTGGTAGTTTGCATTACTTCCATGCGTTACTGTGATTTGTGACTTATGATTTGCATGGTTTATGTACGTACCAATCCAAGTTTTATTATTTGTACCTCCGTGTTCCTTTAACAGTATACGGAAATGGACCCAGCCTGTCCTATGTAAAACTTAACACACTCTGCACAGTTTACTTTGTCTTTCTGATATACTGTACATTCATGTGAAGTCGTTGAACATACATCGTAGTCAGCTTTCACTGGAACTTGTGCTTTAAGAAAACATCTTGCTACTTTTTTGCAGTATGTTTCCTGTATATCTTTCGTGTTAATGGTACGTATAGATTTGCTTTTTGAAAGTTGTTGCATTTTACTTTCAATTTTTACGCATTTTAATTACTTATCTCATTTTAAAGCATGTATCAGTGCCACTTGCTTCAGGGTGTCTAATTGGTGAAGCTTTTCTAGTTGTCAAGAACAGTTTTAAAGGTCTATTAATCACGCTATTAATGAAAACTCTTTTATTGACCTGCCCAGATAGCCGTACGTGTTGAAGCGTCGTTTCCAGGATGGGAAAGTGTGCCGACTCCAGATACAACACATCCATGCCCTAGGCAGGATTCGAACCTGCGACCGTAGCGGTCGCGCTGTTCCAGACCGAAGCTCCTAGAACCGCTTGACCACAACGGCCGGCCCAGATACGACAACACGGCGGATTAACGACGAGAGTCAGTGTGCCGGGTAGCCTGGATGTGGTTTTTAGGCGGTTTCCCACATCCCACTAGGACCCAAGTTCCACCTCAGGTGCAAGATTCGTAAACATTTTGAAAAACATTCGCTCATTTTCACACGACTCACAATACACGCAGCCAGGTGAGGTGCATGTATTCGGCCTCAGTGTGTAACAGCGTGGCGTCAGGAAGAGCATCCGGCCACCGCTTAAACTAACCATGCCAAATCCCTTAATAACCATGCCGACCCTGCGCCGATGCGGCCAAAAGGCACAAAAAAGGAAGAAAAAAGTAAGGTCATTTATGCTGTATGGTGTGGCAAAAGAACGTCGGTTTTCGAACATGTGTTCTCCTTCATTTGTAGAGATGGCTGTGTCAAAAAGTTAATAGCTTCATTTTCTTAATATTCAATGGCTAAGCTGATTTGTGGATGTTGCTCGTTAAGTTTGGCTGCTATGCATTCGATGTCCTGCTTCCCTCCTTTAAGTGGCATGATCTAGTTACGGACATACATATTATTCTGTCTGTGGTATGCGGGTTATTTTATTCGATATATTTTTATAAACTTTAATACATTGCGTTTTTCATCTTGATGTGCTACAGATGCTTGATCATACATCTTCATAAATACTGGCTTTGTAACATATGTACATTACGAAGTTATGGAAGTTGCACGCAGCATGTAGAACGACGGGTTACTCTGCGGCACAATCGATATCTTATACAGTTTTATATTTATCATAGCAGAGTTTCAGATTAGTAATGTAATATCAAACTTAGCAGTTTTTTATATGTAACAGATCTTAAGATATTCGAAATTAGAACAACAACTGTAATTCTTACAGAGAAAAGGCAAGAATAGATTGCATCAAATAAAGATTTCTATAATAGTATCATGGGTATACCTCTCCACTCGACTGAAGTATAACTGTGACAGTCTGAATAACTTTATGAGCAAGTGGTCTGTTCGCAACAATTGCAGAATAACAGACTGATAGGCAGATAACACAGATATCATACGAACGATGCCTGAGGGCAGACGATTGTGGCACTTTTCCTGATGTGGAGAGAGTGTTCTCCAGCGCTGTTATCTTGTTACTTTTTGATGAAGTTCTGCACATGTTATGTCGTCGAAGACGTCTTCGAAAGTTCTTTCCAATACTGTAGAGAAGCACAGAATTACACTTAAAAAAAGGAACAAGTCCGTGTCATAACTGCAATCGCTATCATTGAAAACTGCTTGAGTACGTGATAAATTTCACCATATTATCCTTTCACAACTTAGCAGAAACCGCACCTCATTTTGATAACTCTTTATGACTATATTTTGAGCAGCCTCTCGTAACTGCCTCACCTGCCTGAGTGAAAATTGGCTTAGCTCGATAAATCTTCTCATGGAATGTTTTGTCCAACTCTGAGTGTCAGTACACAAACTTCTTTTCGGTTCACATTACAAATGAAATTGGGTTTCAAACTGTTATTTATGTTGTCAGTCTATGACACCATAGCTGTAAAGATCTACTGATTTATTTTGCCTTTTGTTTTATTTAATGTTATAACATTGAGTATCTGTAAAGGCTGTTGGACTGAATCGATAGCACAAAATTGTATACTCCTTTCTTTGTAAAAACTTTGATGTCATGGTTTGATTCTATGATTCTATGCAATTTAGTATATCTGTCATTTAAATTCATTGTCTCAATTGGAGGGAAACAAAACTTACTGTATACATTTGGAATTTGGGTGAATAATTTTTTTGTAGAAATACTAAAATGTGCAAATGTTCTGTTTTATTTAAAATGTTTGTTTGCTGTTATGTAAACTGCTGACCTTCACTTAGGGTTCTTAGTTTGTATGGTAAAGGTACAGTGTGAATTTTAAAATTTTCACGGCGAATTGACTGTTCAAACAAATTTCGGGCATGCAGCCGGTCGTCGTTCAATACTTCGCACGATATTTCAACTGGGCACCTGCCAGTCACCTTCAGGTGAGCCGTCGCAGACTGGCGATAACTTTTTTTTTTTTTTGTCTTTATTGTGATTTTGATCACCTTACACAAGGCGGGCTGTCAGCAGCTGAGTACGCCGCTCTTCAGCCTTGAGTTTTACAATAAGTAATAGGTGGCACAGAGAATACAATCAAAACGGTGGGCAAAAAATATAGACACTTAAAAAACAGAAAACATGCAGCCGTTCACGCTGGACGAGAAAACATCACTAACACTAGTTGGTTCAAATGGTTTAAATGGCTCTGAGCACTATGGTACTTAACATCTGAGGTCATCAGTACCCTAGAACTACTTAAATCGAACTAACCTAAGGACATCCCACATATCCATGCCCGAGGCAGGATTCGAACCTGCGACCGTAGCGGTCGCGCGGTTCCAGACTGAAGCGCTTAGAACCGCTCGGCCACATCGGCCGGCAACACTAGTTGACACGGCGCACATAACAGGGACGATGGCGACGGTGCACGTGGACAGTGGTGGCGTGACGGCGAACAAACACTAAACACAAACGAAGAATCCGTAGAAATACGACTGGCGGAAAATCTGCTAAACCGTGACAGCGGCTACCAGCTGGGCAGTGCATGGAATCCCATCATCTCCACGATTTGCTCAAATCGAAGACGACAGAGTGCGTCGACGGCCGTGGCAAACAGCAACGCAGAGGGCGACTGAGTTCCGCTATTCCACCAGCGAGGGCGCTGCCGGCGGGCAGTGTTGGTTCAACTATCAAGCTTTCGACGCATGCGCAGAATAGTTACAGTACGCTACATACTGCGGAGCGGAGGACGTTATCGCGTCTGCGACGGCTCACCTGAAGATGACTGGCAGGTGCCCAGTTGAAATATCGTGCGAAGTATTGAACGACGACCGGCTGCAAGCCCGAAATTTGTTTGACAGTCAATTCGCAGGGAAAATTTTAAAATTCACATCAGACGCCTTTACGGGGAGGAGATGGCCTCACATATCCGAAGTTTCGAGAAGCTACGTGGTAAATGAGCAAAGATTTATGTTCATTAACCTTTTTATTGAGATGTCGGGACGACGGCATAATACCAAAATTTGCTAGAGTGTCTCATTTCATTAAGACCGCTACTGCACGGAAGATTACTGAGAAGGCTAGTCATGCTATTGTCAAGGAGAGGATTTGCTATACAAGACGAAGGTTAAATGCTATTTCAGCAGAACGTTACCAGTTACATCTGAAGGTTGCAAGGTATCTTTCTCCTGTACCATGGGACTGGGTTGATGGAGTGACTTCGGCCAAGTTCGAGTGGATCCACAATGATGCTAATTGTCGGCAGATATCAAAATTTGATCGACTGTTGCCACAGAAGCCGTCGCCACAAGGGATAATGGTACGACGTTCCATTGTCAATCTCACGGAGAAGAATTTGGACGAAGCTACGATGTCTGTATTAAGCAAGTGACTCAATTTTGCACCTACACATACAGCACCGCCATTAATAAGTATTTTGAGTTGTGTTGAAGAAGCTGTACGACGTCTTCCTTTGGATGCCGCAGACGAAATAAGAAGGGAAACTTGCCGTGCTCTGTTGAAGGCTCCTACTCAACGCAGTAATTTAACCTCTGCAGAAAGGGCTGCATTACGAAATCTGAGAGAGGACCCTGACGTAGTGGTATTGAAAGCTGACAAAGGTAATGCAACTGTTTTGTTACCTCGTGGTGTGTATAAAGATAAGATGTATGGTCTGCTAAGTGACTCTCCCTTTAGGAGGATTGATTACGATCCTACAGGACGTGTGCAACGAAAAACTTCAGCACTATTAAATTCCTCCTCCTTACCGCAAGAGACCATCAAGAGGTTAAAACCACATGGTTGTGTACCTCCAAGACTGTATGGCCTCACAAAGATTCATAAAGAGGGTGTTCCTCTGCGTCCAATAGTGAGCAACATTGGAGCTCCTACATATGATTTAGCTAAACATCTCGCTTCCTTACTGAGACCTTTCGTAGGCAAGTGCTCACATCACATCACATACGAAACTCAGCTGATTTTATCAATAGACTGGGGGCTCTTCGCCTTAGCAGTGTAGACCTTCTAGTAAGTTTTGATGTGGTCTCACTTTTTACAAAAGTACCTCTTGCAGATTCTTTGACACTGATTGGTAACACGTTTCCTGTTGATATCACTGCTTTGTTCAGGCACGCACTTTCCTCAACTTCTTCTTCTTCTTCTTCCTCAGTAGCTCTACAGCCCTTGGTGAGCCTTGGCTTCTTCAACAATCTTCCTCCACACTTCTCGGTTATTTGCTGCTCTTTTCCACCCCCGGACTCCCATATTGCTGATGTCCATTATTACCTCATCGATCCATCTTCTTCTAGGTCTCCCTTTTCACCTAACTGAATGGATCATACCTTTCATCATTTTCTTTGGAATTCTATCCTCTGCCATTCTCTCCAAGTGTCCTAGCAATCGTATTCGCAGTGATTTAACAAATTTTACTATGTCCCTGCCTTGTATTAACTCCTGTAATTCAGCACTGTAGCGTATTCTCCAGCCTTCTTCCTCCCTTATTGGCCCATAGATTTTGCGTAGTATTTTCCGCTCAATGCTTCTTAGAGCATTTTTATCGTGTTCTGTCAACGTCCATACCTCTGAGCCGTATGTGATAACTGGGCGGACTAGGGAATTATATATTAGCAATTTAGTTTTTCTTGTAACAAGGCTACTTTTGAAAAGCTGCATATTTGCAAAGTAAGCTCTGTTTCCTGCTTGTATTCTTTCCCTTATAGCCTTTCCAATACTGTTATCATTTGTTATTAGGGCTCCCAAGTAGTTAAAAGAGGACACTCCATTGAAGCATTTCCCATTGATGTTTAGGTTTTTAGGGGTTCTTCTGGCCTCAGATTGTGACATTACCATATATTTTGTTTTGTTTACATTTACTATGAGGCCAATTTTTAACGCTTCTGTTTCCATTGCCCGGTATGTTTCTAGGAGTGTATTGGTATTTCTTCCTACTATAGCAATGTCATCAGCGTATGCACATATCTGGCTAGTTTTCATAAATATGGTGCTTCTTTTGTTGATTTTATTTACTGCACTATGCAGGACAATGTTGAATAGGACAGTAGAGAGACTATCCCCTTGCTTCACACCTTTATTAAAGTCAACGCTTTCACTTGTTCTGCTAAGGACCTTTACTTTTGCTCTTGTCTCTGTCATTGTCATTCTGATTAGTCTTATTAATTTAGCACATATACCAATTTCTTTCAGTACTCTGTATAGTTCTTGCCGATTTATGCTGTCAAAGGCCTGTTTGAAATCGATGAATAAGAAATGCAGATCTATATCATATTCATAGAACTTTTCCATGATTTGCCTTATCACAAATATTTGATCAGTTGTTCCTCTGCCCGGTCGAAAGCCACAGTGATATTCCCCTAGTATGCCTTCTGCACACTTCCGTATCCTTTCGTTTAATATACTTGTGAAGATCTTATAAGCTGTACTTAGGAGTGTTACACCTCTATAGTTTTCACATGCAGTTCTGTCCCCTTTCTTATAAATCGGGACTATTATTCCAATTTTCCAATTATCTGGCATAGTTTCTGTTTCCCATATATCAGATATTAATGTGTGCAGTTCCTTTATTACAGCCTCACCACCAGTTTTTATTAATTCAGCAATTATGCTGTCTTCCCCAGGGGCTCGATTGTTTTTTGACTTGTGCACAGCCTGGGAGACCTCTTGTAGTGTTGGTTTTCTTGCCTCATTGGTTTCATTGTCTACTTCCAGCTCCACTCTTCCCTCCTGTGCAGCTGTCTCTTCATCTTCTAGGCTGGTGCTTAGTGTACCTTTGAAATATTCTGCCCATCTTCCCGCTATCTGTTCTTCCTCCCTTATCATTTTCGCATCTTTACTGGAACAGGCACGCACTTTCCTCAACTTATTTTATGTTTAATCAAGCATATTTTGAACAGACTGACGGTGTCGCCATGGGTAGCCCCCTGTCTCCTTTGGTCGCCAACCTTTTTATGGAGGATTTTGAAGAGAGAGCGCTTGAATCAGCTGCCCTGAAGCCAACAGTTTTTTGGCGGTATGTGGATGACGCTTTCATAGTGTGGCCTCATGGAGAAGATAAATTAATGGAGTTTCTACATCACCTCAACTCCATTCATAGCAACATCCTGTTCACCATGGAAATAGAGAAAGATGGTTGTTTGCCTTTCTTGGGTGTCCTGGTTCGAAGGAAGAATGATGGTTCTCTAGGGCATTCAGTTTACCGGAAACCCACTCATACTGATTTGTACCTGCAAGCATCGTGTTGCCATCACCCATCGCAAACCAAGAGTTTGCTTAAAACACTTGTTCATAGAGCTCATACTGTCTCAGATCTACATATCTTGTCTCAAGAACTCGCCCATCTAAAGACAGTATTCAGCGGAAAACTAAGCAGCAGGAAGTGAATAAAGAGGAGAACATGCCGGAACAATCTTTAGCCTATCTTCCTTTCGTTGGCAACACTTCGTCTAAAATAGCAAGAATCCTCCGAAAATTTCAGATAAAAGTGGTTTTCCGCCCACCATCTGATTGCGGACCTTGTGGGATCAGTTAAGGACAATCTGTTACTACGAAAGGCCGGAATTTACAAGATACCGAGCCAATGTGGTATGGCTTACATAGGTCAAACCACACGCACCGTGAAAGAACGCTGCACTGAACATCAACGTTACACCCACCTTTTGCAGCCAAGCAAGTCCGCTATTGCTGAACATTGTATTTCTACTGGACATTCAGTGGAGTATGAGAAAACAATGATTTTGTCCACAGCAACGTCTTTCTGGGACTCCATTATTAAAGAATCCGTAGAAATACGACTGGCGGCTACCAGCTGGACAGTGCATGGAATCCCATCATCTCCACGATTTGCTCAAATCGAAGACGACAGAGTGCGTCGACGGCCGTGGCAAACAGCAACGCGGAGGGCGACTGAGTTCCGCTATTCCACCAGCGAGGGCGCTGCCGGCGGGCAGTGTGGTTCAACTATCAAGTTTTCGTCGCATGCGCAAAATAGTTACAGTACGCTATATATTGCGGAGCGGAGGACGTTATCGCCAGTCTGCAACGGCTCACCTGAAGATGACTGGCAGGTGCCCAGTTGAAATATCGTGCGAAGTATTGAACGACGACCGGCTGCAAGCCCGAAATTTGTTTGAACGAGGTATAGTGGTTCCCCTCGGGAACGGAACTGTGTAGCGCGCGCAAATTGTGGTTGGCCTAGGTAGAAAAGGTGGAACAAGAGTCAGTCTGGGACGAGCTACCAAACTGTGCACTGCCCATGTAAAAGTTGTATATTGTGCTGGTTCCGAGAGAGGCTTTTCCTGCCGCTTACCAATGCCTCGGATGGATGGATAAAGAGCTGGAACTATTCTTGAATTGGTATCTATCATCGCCACCAAGAAGGGACAGAGTTCAGCAATTCTACTTGCAAATCCACCTACCATCATGCAATCTCCACCATATTGTGCAATCACTATAATGGAGCACTATAGTAATGTACAGTTAAGGATCAGCTCATTGGATGTTTTAGTGTGCACAAATATAAGGTAACTTACAAGTGAATTCATGTACCTACCTTGATTTTTTCCCTATCACAACACCTTTCAGGTTCTTCACCATTTGAACTATGATTACGGAGTGTCCTAGTTTGTGAAAAAAATGAAAGCCTCAAAGCCAAATAGTTAATTAAAAAAAATGTTGTTTGATCTTTGGTAAGAAGGGAGTATTCAGATTTACTGTGGATTTAGTGAAATTGTGGGAGGTAGTAAATGTGGTTTTGTGAAAGCCTCCATGTGATGGAAACAGTCCAATTTAAAGTTTTGTGGAGTTTCAATGTCACCTATTTAATCATTTACTTGAAAGTAGAAGACTGTGGTAATGAAGACAATTTTCTGTTTCTTTTAAAGATTAAAAGTTCTTAAAACTAAGGATTATAAAGTTTTGCTTAGTTAATGATCATAGTGCTGCCTGTAGTAAATTTTAAAAGGTGAGTCAATTTCTTGCAACTTTCTCAACATTGTGTCTCACTGCAGTAAAAGTCGTGAATTGCAGTTATGGAAAGTTATATACTCACGCTAGCTAAGCACTTGTTTCTTTGGGGTATTGAAAGTGCATATTAATAGTGTAATAAGATCCACAGGTTATCCTTTACAATTTTTATGAAAACAATAATTTCTTTATTCAAAAGACATTGAGAAGTAACCTGTTAGTGAATTCCATTTAACTTTCATTCTAAGTAGCATAGTATTTAGTTGAGAGATATTTAACCTGTGACCAGTTCATAATTTTGCAGTGAACTACATTTATAATTTTATGTGAGCTAGGAAAATGTTTGAACAATAATACTAAACCTATGTCCAATTAATGATTCTGCAGTGAATATTAATAGTAATGTTATAAAGACCATTCAGTTTAAATAAGCCCTGAAAGTAATAGTGTGTTTCGTTATCTGTTATATTTATGCAAATAGTTTGTTTAGCTCTGTCAGCTCAAATCTTACCGTGAACATATGCAGGTATTAGAGTTCATTGCACTCGCGTGTAGCAAAGTATATGTTGTGTTTGTCCGTTATGGTTATTCATACTTAATTTCTTTAACATGAATTTCAATCATTCTCTCGCCTAATTAGGCTGGCGACCGTTTTCCTTGTTCTTTGAACAGTGTAGATAGGTATAATATTGTTGTACTGTTCAAATATTTACGTAATTCTGACTTTCATTTCCGATAAGCCACCCCCGTTCGGTACAACACGGTCAACATAACAAAATTCCTCTCAGAGTGTAACATTGCTCTGTTGCTTTATACCATAATTGCTCTAACAAGATAGTTTTATTTCACGAGCTGTCTCCAACTTTAAGGTTATGGTATAGCAGTAGCGGACAGGAGTGTTATAAGTCGACACGCGAGAAACCACCTAAAATAACCAGAGTGCGGCAGAGCTGATTCGTGGGAAGACAGCCAAGCTAGTTGATGAAGAGAGAACACCACAAATTCAAGGGACAATAATTTTCATTGGCATAATAGTGCCTTTGACAAATCTGCTCAGTTCTGCATTTCCAAACATGTAGCAACGGCAGATAACTTACGCAGATGTGCATTGCTTCGTAGCGATGAAAGCAGAGTCGCTTCGCGCGGTTCGCCGCGGCACGTTGTATATTCATGAGGAGCAAAAAGAAATAGGAAGAGGAATCTCGTCCGTGCAGCCACGAAATTTAATGAACCAACGGCAGACTTCCGGATTTCCCCGTTGGCTCCCGTGGTGCTACTGGCTTCAAACGAAATAATCTCCACGTGCGTTCGCTTTGGTGATGCCGTTGAGCTTAAACGAGGCGTCTGAAGTGAGAGAGGGAGATAGAACGTCAGAGAAGCAGAGAGAGAAAATCGGCTTAGCTTATGCGCGCTGAAACTTCTCCATTGGTGCGGTTGAACTCCTCTGTTGCTGAAAATGCCTACACGTGTTTCCGCGTTATAATGCTCACGTCCTGCCGCCCCCTCCCTTCTCACCACGATACTAAATAGTGCCTTTTATTTCAAGTCCTAACTGACACCTTAGGAAGTAATTTTGGCAAAATAACAAAGGGTAACAAAGGGCTATGTGGTTCACTGGAAGGATACCACGGAAATGCAGTTTATGTACAGAAGTGTATGCATACAAAACACTTGTACGAGAGTTAGGTGAATGGCGTTTACGTTTTTGAAATCCATATCACGCCGAACGATTGGGAGCGCGCAAAAAGGAAAGCATTGTGAACGGTCACGGGATTATTCTAATGACATGTTTCTATGAATGATGATTTATTTTAAAGATTTTTACTAGCTGAGCTCGCAAATGGCAAATTTCATAACGAGTTTCGACCAGTCATCTTCAGATCAAATATACACAGCAGTGTACAGACGACACTTAGACAGTTCTGCGTATACCTTGATGTGAAAAGACCGGTAAAGATCGAAACTAGTTACGAAACTTTCTGATTTCATAAAAGAAATCCACATTTATTGCTATAATAGATGTCGTCCCTAGACTGACCATTTCAAGCAACGACAACATTTGGCTTTCTTGTTCGCACATAGGACGTGTTCTGGATCAAATACATTACCGACGTCCATCCTTTCCAAAGTAAAAATCCAAGTCAGTAATGGTTTACATTTACAAACCAATAGTGTGCCCTGAATGCAAAGTTAGGTGAAAAACGGCAATATTTTCCTCGTAATTTTTCATTCTTAGAAGAATGTGGCTACGTGAATCGACAATATCCATCGACAAGCTACAAGATGGACAGTAGAACTGGAGAATAAACACGGTAAACGGATAGAAACAACAGTAGGGGTTAAGAGAGGAAAAGGATCACGTTCATCAATGGTACACAACGAATCAAAGAATAAAGGATTTCCCACCCCCACCCCCCCTTCCACCGAGTAAGTGTCCTACAATTCCTCAAAGTTTCTCAGGATGACCTCTGTTTGGACATATAAAGGACGAAATTAATACTCAATTAAGTTAATAGGAAAACTTATGTTTGGTAATCAACTTCGGCTTCGTCGGTTACCCTTAGTGGATAATGGTAAGTAGAAGAAGGTATAATTAGATAAATGGCCAAAACTCACTTCACTTAACGAAGATTTGTTCAGCACTTGAACATAAAATAGCGCGGAGCGAACTGCCTCTGGCCAGAACACATACGGTATATATACAGTTACACACATTACAGTACAGTGATTCTTGACGTTTGTGGATACTTCTAGAATGTACTCGAACCGAGTATAGAAATTAAAATTTTACATTTCAGGTGAGCTTCTTGTTTTTATTTTTATTTTTTGTTTATTTTTTTTTTATAGTGGACCGGTGGGTGCTCGGGGGGCAAAGTGGGCAGGGGTCGAAACCCGAGGCCTGGCCACAGTATCCCCCTCACCACCACAGAGCCTGTGGGGCATAGGGAAATGGAAGACAAAGGAATCAACAGAAGTGGAAGGCGTTGTTGTTTATTTATTTATATTATGTTTTTGTAATATTCACTATTATCATGAAATTATGTGGAACACATCGGCGACAGAGAACAAATATGTAAATGCTGGGTAAAGAAAAAGAAAATAAAAAGCAAAAGAAAAAAAGAAATAAAATCCGCGCAATCTACGACGCTCTCTCCCATCCGCGTAGAATCGATTATAGGCGGCTTGAACTCAGACACTGCTGGGGGGGGGGGGGGGGGGGGGGGGGGGGGAGGGAGACGTGCCCTCTGCTCCAGGCACCGCCCAACTTAGAACTTAGTGGAGGTCTAACAAAGACCCCTCGAAGGTAGTTAGCAAATGATGTTCGGTAACGTGGCGCGTTTTCGAGAGCTGCATGGGCTCTTCGTAAATAGGTCCAGAAGTCGAGGCGGGATTTAGATCCCCCATGAAAGGGATAAGCGAGCGCCCATCCTTAGACCCATGTAATAGCATGACATTTGGCGGCGGAAAAATGTTTGTCCTCCGGGTATAGAAACATTCGAGGTTCGATTGTGTCTGATGGCAATCGGAGACAGCAGGCAATGATTTGCTGCACAAAGCGCCAGACATCTTGCGAAAAGGCGCATGTCAGACGGTGGTCATCAGTGTCCAGTTGCTGGCAAAGGAGACAAAGAGGGGAATCTGACAAGGCAATGTTGTCCAGTCGCTGTTTCGTGGAAAATTTCCTGTTGACTATGCGATACCACGGTTTCCGGACGTTCGTAGGTAGGAAGGGCTGGTGGACGGTAGTCTACACTACGGGCCACTGGATGTAGGGATGTTTGGTCTCAATCACATTCCGGGGAACGGCGCAGTAGCAGGCTGAAAAAATCCTTAGTCCTGGCTGGGAGACTGGTATGTACGTAACTGTAGTCGACGAAACAGGTCGAAATATGAGACAAATGAGGCACTATATGGCCGACAGTCACCGGTGGTGAGGTGGAAGCAGGCAGGAGGACCTCGAGCAAGCTGCGTGTTTGAGACGAGCCGCCGGCCGAAGTGGCCGTGCGGTTAAAGGCGCTGCAGTCTGGAACCGCAAGACCGCTATGGTCGCAGGTTCGAATCCTGCCTCGGGCATGGATGTTTGTGATGTCCTTAGGTTAGTTAGGTTTAACTAGTTCTAAGTTCTAGGGGACTAATGACCTCAGCAGTTGAGTCCCATAGTGCTCAGAGCCATTTGAACCATTTTTTGAGACGAGCCCCGGCCGGTCCACTGTCTTCTCATGGTACTCATGTACAAGGCTGCAGCTCGCATACGGACACTGACGAGCCCGAGGCCAGCATCCCGTGGGGGCAGGGTAAGTGTATCATAACAAACTTTAAACATGAACCAGCCGTGAGATAATAGCCAAAAGCCACCTGAAGGTTGCGCCCAATCGCAGTCGGCAAAGGGAGAACTTGCGCGAAATGGACCGATTTTTATGTCACATAAAGATTAGGAAACTCAAGTGTGTCCTGGCGTCGCAAAAGGTTCTGGCTGATGTAATTGCGGATGACATGCAACAGGCGACGGAAATTCTTTACCGCTGTGCGCGAGACCGCGGAAGTTCCGCACAAGTGGCAGGGGTGCCACTTCACCTTCCTGGAGGCCTCGTTCAATGTGCACTGCACACGATTTGGCGACATTCATGGCACTGCCAGCGGCAGCCCCATAACGGGTAATCAATTCGAATCTCAGAGCCGGAGTGAATGAGGAGGAGGAGGTCATCAGCATACGCCCGACAGCGAGAAGTGTGTTGGCGTAGGGTGAGGCCAGAGAGCTTGCTTGTCAAGCCCCCAATGAGGGGCTCAAGGGCAATGGCATACAGGAAGGTAGAGAGGGGGCACCCTTGCCGTATGGAACGGCAGATGGGTACCGGCCCTGCTAAACGTCCGTTGACTTGGACACGTGAACTGGCACTGTTGTAAAGACACTGGAGGACGTCGAGGAATGGAGGGGGGATGCCCATTCGGGCCGCCACCGAAAAGAGGAAACGATGGCGCACTTTATCGAAGGTGCTGTCGAAGTCTATAGCGACGACCGCTGTACGGTGTCTGCAGGCTGCCGCCATGCAATTAAGCTGCGGCATTCCCCTGTGGCAGTCTGTATGTTAACCTGTCCCCTAGGCGTCGTTTGTTCTGGGGAGAGGATATGAGGGAGTATTGTTCGGAGCCGCATTGCCAGTAAGCGCGCGAAAGTCTTGTAACCGGTATTGAGTAGGGTGAGCGGTCTGTAACTCGTGACCATCGAACCACGGACTGGTTTGTGGACTGGTATGGTGATGCCCTCAGCAGAGGCGGGTGGGATTGCTTGGCCACGTGTCATCAATCTGATATATATAGCCGTCCACCGCGGTGCCATGAGGTCCCGGAAGGTACGGTAAAACTCAATCGGTAAGCCGTCAATGCCGGGCGATCTGTTGAAAGCACCCTTGTCGATTGCGTTGTCGACTTCGTTTCGCGTGACTGCCACTGTCAAAGCATCCGCCGCTGTGTGGGGGAGGGTGCGCGTGACGTAATGCAAAATGGAGCCGTCTGCTTCAGTATCAGCATCTTCTTCTCTGTAAGTACGACGGTAGCGTTCGACGAATGCGTGGAAGATGTCATTCTGATTGATCACCTGCGTGCCATGAGGCGTGGTCAGAGTGTTAATGATGTGCCGAAGACGCCGTCGCTCGTCGGACACTGTATGATGCGTGGATGGAACTTCTAAACCCGCGTGATCGTGGCGCAGAGTCCGCATTACCACCCCCTGCAGTTTCCGGCGTGCCAGCGCAATTATCCTCGCCTTAGTTCCTTACCGTCCCAACTGGTTGTCTGGGGTTGGCGGCTGAGTGTCCAGATCTCGGACAATCGCCTAATAGAAGTCAACAGTGTTGCGACGCCAGTCGGCCATGTCCTTCCCATATCTCATCAGTGTCCTCCGGACCGCCGGTTTGGCGCAGTCCATCCACCATGTCAATGTCGATTGGTAGCGGGGAAGGCGTCGTTCACAGGCTGTCCATGTCTCAGTGACTTGTTGGTGACATGCCAGGACATGCAGATGAGAAGTATTTAGTTTCCATGGTGTACGGCTGCGCCATACAGATTGCGGCGGAAGGGGGACCGTACAGATGTAAGCGCAATGGTCGGAAAAGGCCAGTGGCCAGCTTTCGGCGCCCCGTATCGCAGATCTAAGAGTTTGTGAGGCATATATCCTGTCTAGTCGGCTTGTGGAATGACTAGTAAGAAACGTATAGCCAGAACGGTCGCCGTGTTGAACTTCCCAGGTGTCGTGAAGCAGGAGGTCCCGCATCACTATACGTAGTTCCTGGCATGTAGTATTGTGCGGAATCTGATGTTTGGGGTGCAGGACGCAGTTGTGATCACCTCCTAGTAGACAGTGGTCATATAGTCCTAAAACAGGGGGAGGGGGGCTGACGTAGATGGCCACTCCGCGGCCCATATGATCACTCGCGGAGGTGTGGGCGGTGTAGCCATTGATATTGTAATATCCACGATATAAATTTTAGCTACAGTGAGACGAGAGAAAATTATGCCTCCAACAGTTATAAACATTATCTATCCGACATATGAAAAAAAAACAGTGAAATAAAACGATGATAAATATTAATTATTTATATAATACCTTATGATGTAATTGGACATATCGATGTGTATCATACAAAAGCAATGATAATTGTAAATTTCTTGTATGATCTGCGTTTGTCTTCCTTTGTTTTTACCTTTTGTTGGTTGGCTTTTGTAGGTTGCAGACGCAAGACGTATATCAAACTGAGGTCTGTTAAGAAATTGTAATTATTTGTTAATTATTACTTGAGAATACAGTTCATTATTATTATAAATATGAGTGAATAATCATTTGTAACTTTAATTCCTCTCTCAATAAGCGTTATCTGAGTTAGTTATTTCTTTCCGCTGCAAGGAGCGCAGCCATTGATGATAGCGATTTGTATCTGTGTTTCTTACGAAAGTATCAAAGGTTTCCTTGATGAAAATTAGTCTAAATAGCGCACAATATGAAAGGAAAGTTTAATAAGCATTTCAAATACTTGTCCTGTTAAAAGGAAATTTGCTCTAACAATAGAAAGTCTCTATCAATTGTATGTCGCCATCTTAACAATTATCTCAGAGGCAAATTCAAATTACGCAACTCTGCAGACATAAATGCCGAAGGTAATAAAAATGTGTAAAAATAAATTTTAATGATAATAATTAGAATCAGATTTGTTCTTTAAAAAACAGTGTTCATAGGACGATCCATATAACAAACTTTCCTTGCTGATGTATGGAGCTGAAATTAATTACGCACGAGTTGCGAAGAATATTGTTTCAGGTAACATACGTCAGTGTTGTGCGCGGCTGATATTCGGTGGTTTTAATGATCATTTTGCTGAAGATAACTGTTTCCATCGTAATCAACAGTTGAATAGAATCTGATGTATGAACTGTAATTTAGTGACACGTCTTGCGTCCGCAACCTACAAAAGCCAACCAACAAAAGGTAAAAACAAAGGATGACAAACGCAGATCATAAATGGAATTTACAATTATCATTGCCTTTGTATGATACACATCGATATGTCCAATTACATCATAAAATATTATCTAAATAATTAATATTTATCATCGTTTTATTTCACTGTTTTTTCATATGTCGGGTAGATAATGTTTATAACTGTTAGAGGCATAATTTCCTCTCGTCGCACTGTAGCTAAAATTTATCTCGTGGATGTTACAATATCCGGGATAATGGCCAAGTGAACTTCCTGCAGAATTGCGAAATCAATATCAGAAGCCCAGAACATGTCCTGCATTTGGCGGATTTTCACCCTGGAATGGATGTTGTTGGTGTTGATGGTTGCTATCCGGTAGGCCTGGTGGCGGACTGCTGGAAGCTGGTCCACTCTGCCTTCAGCGCTAGGGCGCGGGCGTCGCAGTGGAACGTTATCCCGCTCGCCCGCAGGGTAGTCTGGGGAGAGTATGATCAGTGGTTCGGCCCCGACGGGGCAGGGTCCCGTAACGGGTCCTGCTCCTCGACCTCCTCCTCATGTCACGCCGTGGAAGCGGGTACCGGTGTATCGTCCATTTTGTCTGCAGAAGATGTTGTAATGGTGCGTGGTGTAGTGTCGCCTGTGATATGTGCGTGAAGTAGTTCAGCGTCCGCATGGGGCGTCGGGGAGACGGGCGCAGGCACACCCGTGGATGTTTCCGCGCTCATAACGTCTTCGCCAGCAGCAGCAGGTTCTGGGGCGTCGTGCTGGTCGACGGTTGCGTCATCCTCTTGGCCGGAAACGGTGCGGCGCCTTCGCTTGCGACGTTTCGCAGAACATTTTTTCCTTATGCGATCCTCCGTGTCCGAAGACGGATGGGAGTCGCATTGCTCTGGCAGGAACGCCGCCGTAGGGACGATGAGCGATTCGATCTCCATCGTGTTGCCGTGGTCAGGGTCAGCGTCCGGTTGCGTCGGCATCATCGGAGCGGCGTCGACGGCCGGCCGAGGCGGCGGGTCATCTGAGGCGGTCTCCGTCGGTGTCTTGTCGGGCTCGTTGGTGGCGTCGTTGGTGGCGCCCGGGCGGCGTTGCGAAGCGGTAGGAGAAGCTAGAGCAGCGGCGTAGCTCACCGGTAGCACTGTAGGTTGCGACGTGGGTGGTCCTTGGGCAGCTGTAAGTTGCGTAATACGCCGCTGTAGGCATTCGGATCTAAGGTCCGAGACTGGCCGTGGCATATTATTGCACGGCATCCGCCGATCTGTAGGTAGGATGGGACGTGGCTTCGGAGATCAATGGTAACCTGTCGGACCCCGTTAACGACAGGATACGTCCGAAACTGTGTCCTCTTTGTAATGGTACTTGAATTACGTAACCATTGCGGCACCTCAACTCAACCTCTCGATACCAGCAATATTCTACTGTGTTTCTGTAAAGTAGTTGACATATTTCTGAGACAACATTCAGATTTGATTTCATTAATGTACAGTTACTTTGATACATCGATATGTTTGTATTGCAATGATATTATTCTTATGTATATTCTTCCTTTTGTCACTATGATCTTTGACGTAATTGTAACTCTGATATTTGGGCGCGTAAGCGATTATTAGTTAGTTGTTAGAGAGTCGGACCTTGAGAAAATCAAGTCTTGGTCGTCATGTGGGAAAGACGCATATTGTAGTCAGCTTATAAAATGTGAACTTTAACAGTGAGGAAGATGTTTTCAAGTATCCTTTGTTTTGTGAAGTGATGTTTTGTGTGTTACGTGACATTGCAGCAAAAGTAATAAAAAAGAAGTGTAACTTAAATTCGGACTGCTGATTACTTTTTTACATCACCATTGTCCTGCAAAAGTGTAATCTTCAAGAATGGTTTTTGAAGCGCATCTACAAAACTTTTGAATATCGCAGAATAAAAAAAAAAAAAATGGTTCAAATGGCTCTGAGCACTATGGGACTCAACATCTTAGGTCATAAGTCCCCTACCACAACAAAGGTCAAAATTTAATAATGATTTTGGTGTTGCTCACGCTGCTAAATACTGCATTTTCGGGCAATAACAGAGTTATTATGTGACAGGTGTCATTAGAGCACAGTTAATAAAGTCATTTCATGTAATAATGAATAAACTAGGCACTCATATTTTCGTGTTTCCCACGCTAGTCTCGTTGTCAACTCATGGGTAAATCGTCGAAAATCTAGGTGGTGATGATTCCAAGCTCGGATGCAAAGAGGCTTAGGTTTTATTCTGCGCCGGCCGCGGTGGCCGTGCGGTTCTGGCGCTGCAGTCCGGAACCGCGGGGCTGCTACGGTCGCAGGTTCGAATCCTGCCTCGGGCTTGGGTGTGTGTGATGCCCTTAGGTTAGTTAGGTTTAAGTAGTTCTAAGTTCTAGGAGACTGGCGACCAAAGATGTTAAGTCCCATAGTCCTCAGAGCCATTTGAACCATTTTTTTCGGTTTGTTACCGAAATGAATAGCGGACCATTCTGCTGCTTACAGTGCGTTGCGTCAATCATACAGCCTGGAACACACAAGGAACACACGGCACCAGGTCAGAGGAACTCCCATTCGTCAAGGCCATCTATCATGACAACGATGCAGTTTCAGATAAATGTTCATAGGACCTTTTTACCCTCCATTTCCAGTCCAGCGGCGTCGGTAGCAACAAAACGAAACGGAGTAGAAAATCGAGACAGGCGGGCGAGAACCAGAGAGGGCAGACTGAGACAAGGAACGGGTTCGAAAGGAGACTGAATGCGGCGAAGAAGATGAGTCATGTAACACTGCTGAGATAGAAGAATAGTGAGGGCATAAGACAGGAGTGATGTGTGAACAAGTTTTATTTATACAAACTTCTGAACAGAATGAACGAATGTGGTGCACTCCTAAGAATTTGTGATAGCTGTTGTTGGCAAAAATGATAAATGAAAAATAATAAACGACAGATCTAATAGAAAGAATTGTAGGTCTATTATTTCGTTGAATTACTAAAGCGGTGCTGCTAGTACACTCCATTTAAAGCGTTTGCATGCCAGTGATATTAGAGAACCACTAGATTCATTGTCGTGGTACTCTGTGGCATAACAAGAATTTTCCTATGTTAATAGCCATGAAAAATGGCCTTTGGATGTGAGAATGGACCCACCTGTGTTTTATTTTAGTCTGTCACACATCCCATTTCCTGAATGAGATTTTCACTCTGCAGCGGAGTGTGCGCTCATATGAAACTTCCAGGCAGATTAAAACTGTGTGCCGGACCGAGACTCGAACTCAGGACCTTTGCCTTTCGCGGGCAAGTGCTCTACCAAATGAGCTACCCAAGCACGACTCACGCCCCGTCCTCACAGCTAGAGTAGCTCAGTTGGTAGAGCACTTATCCGCGAAAGGCAAAGATCCCGAGTTCGAGTCTCGGTCCGGCACACAGCTTTAATCTTCAAGGAAGTTTCATCGCATTTCCTGTCTACACCGTTCGATGAGTGTGTGATTGCATGAAGTTTGAATGTGATCGGATATAGAAAGGTGAGAAACTAGCCAAAGTGGGCTTTGTCAAAGTATAACCCGTGGGAAATCTAAGCAAAGAGATTGCCTGAAGATTCCGGAAATGGTCGACGGAGACGAGAGTGGAGGGTGTCAGATGTCTACAGACAATAGGAGAGGTTCCCCTCTAGGCAGTTCGAACAAGGAGACGTCTCTGGAAGTCCGCCATACGTGGGCACTGTTGGACGAGATAGCCAGAGGTGCAGATGCTATTGTGGAGCTCTTGTTGATATGGTGAATGAAAGGTACAAAAATAAGTTGCATCATCGTGGATGACGTTTGCAATGCATCGTGTAGAATCAATGTAGTTATGGCCGTGTTACAAGACGATTTAATTATCATAATGTTGATGGTGTAAAGTAAAGTTCTGTGGTTGATTTATCATCTTAAAAGTTTGCTAAAGAAATTAGAAGTCGGGCCAGAGTATTTTCATTGAATTATTTTATAAACTTATTTTCTATCAATTACTTAATAAACATTGAGCACTCTTTTGTGACCTGTCATGGAGCTATAGTGCTCGCCACTGGGTGCATGGAATATGTTCTCAGTCCACGAAAGTATCAGTGTACATTAAAGTGTGTTAATGTTTTCTAAAACTGATTCTAAGGAATTTGATACGATTTTTGTGAGGATTTTTAACTTGTTTCTTTGTAAGTGAGATCTGTCTATATGTGTAACAGTAGTTCACGTGGTACTTAAATCAGGAGTGATTCAGATATTGTTTAATTTCTTGTTGTAGAATATAATGACTTTCATACTCCTCAGCCACGTAATACATAACAATTTAATAATTCTCAGTGAGTTGCTTTTATGAATGCTAACAGACCCCACGTGTTCGCGTGATTGTGTGTTCACTATCCCGTGTCCGTCTAAGCCGTTTGTCTCAATCCTTCGGCGCGTAATAGTCGCCCATGAAAGCTAAATTCATTAATTTATAACACATTTGCAGCTTCATTCATCTGTTTTTCATTTGTTGAGCCACCCCTCCACAGCTTGTTTTGATAAAACGATATCAAATACAGTGGCTTTTGTGTTTGTATACCTACATAATTTGTGTACCAGTGCTCATCAGTGTGGATTATACAAAGCCCCTAAGCAATCTCCGCTTTGTTTAGCGTTCCGATGGTGCAAGCTGGCGCATTTCGTCGAAATACTGATCATGTCTTCACCCCCTCCCCTCTTTCCAGCAGTCGTTACGCGTTCATGTGTGAACATTATGTCGCGTCCTGCTACACTGAGCGACACTGAAATTGATCCATGCTTCTACCCTGCAGTATGACTGAAATTTATTTTGTACCTAGGAGACCAAGTAATGTAAAATCCTTAACTGCTGTCATTGACTGAAACGTGGTTATCGTACTAATAATCAATGTTAAATATACAACGTCATATTGAAAGCAGGGTCTTAGACGAATACATGTAGATAATTATAAAAAAACACATTTTGAGATAGATATAACTAGATCACCACTCCTTTTCCTTACTTAATGCAGATTGTGTTGGACCTCATTTGCAAGAATTGATTTGAAATATGAAGTAAAAGATTGCAGGAAGAATGATTAAAGTTTTAATGATTCAGAAGTCAATAACAGGCTAAGTATAGAATGATAAAGCAGACGTTTACCTCCATCTGTACTGAATGTATTGGTACGAGGTACAGTAAGTCTTATCCGTTGTATTGTTAAATTGATGAGATTTCAGGTTCCTTGTAGAAACCGTAAATATATAATTAAAATAGGACAGTCCTTGTTAATTAAAATTCCTGTACTAAAAACCCCAACATACAGTAAGAGTTTGAGATGTGGTTAGGAATTATCAGAGAGTAGATACATGTATAAGCCCATCGGCATGAATATTGAGCAGAATAGCACACAACAGGACAGTATGTGCAGTTCATGTACCACAGTTATACACTATACCAATGATGGTAACCGTGCATCACTTACATACGAAACATCTTGAAGTATGGATCGATGCACTCGAGCTCAGTTCACCATCGTCGTTTAAATTATAGCAGATATTATATATGTGTCGCAGAGTAATTCTTCCAAGATCGTGGACATTTCAGTGATCACATTTAAGAGTTTTCGTGCTGCGGATTATTAAAGTAACATTTTTGTAGCAGACATCTAACATCATAGGGAAAGGTAAAATCCACTGCGCAAATAAAAATTAAAAATTAACTCTTAAAACTGCATAAAAAGTTCAGTACTACTTTGGGTAACATTGGTTCCACAAGTAAGGACTGGAACAGACAGAAACAGTAAAAACAGTTAAATCAAAGTACATTTAAATGTAAAGACCCACAGACAATAAGACATTGTTGCTTGCCTTTCTGATATCAACTGTTTCCTACCCTGAACGTAGACAGTGAAATAATTTGTAGCAGCAGCGACTACAAAAAGGTCAAATTACAAATGCTTCCAATATCATATTTCACATTTGACGGCTATTTATAAACATATACTCCACACTGATTTACAGGCAAGAGGCCGGCCGGAGTGGCCAAGCGGTTCTAGGCGCTACAGTCCTGAACCGCGCGACCGCTACGGTCGCAGGTTCGAATCCTGCCTCGGGCATGGATGTTTGTGATGTCCTTAGGTTAGTTAGGTTTAAGTGGTTCTAAGTTCTAGGGGACTTATGACCTCAGCAGTTGAGTCCCATAGTGCTCAGAGCCATTTGAACCATTTTTTATAGGCAAAAGACAAATTCAAAATAAAAAGTATTTTGCTGTTTACATTGTAGTTGTCCAAAGCGCAGTCCATAATAATTAATGACCACAAATATCTTTAAGGAGAGAATGTGCTAAGAAGTCAATGTAACAGTTACAGAAAGTGTACAAGACGTGTTGTTATTTAACTTTACATTTAACATTACATTTCATTGTATTATTCTTTTGAATAAATTTATTACTCGACTGCGTTACTCCACAACACAGTTCTCTGAGACAAAAAGAAGTTCCCGAAATACTATGGCGTAATTTCTGGTTGATAACTAAAGAGACAGTGAGTGCAAAACATGCTGAAATAATTGATGGCAGTTCTACTAATGAAACCATCTGTCAAGAAATTACGAAGAGGAGTCAAAAGAAAATGATTTCATTATCGAGCCAATACCTGACGGAACAGGCACAATTTACACTCCTGGAAATGGAAAAAAGAACACATTGACACCGGTGTGTCAGACCCACCATACTTGCTCCGGACACTGCGAGAGGGCTGTACAAGCAATGATCACACGCACGGCACAGCGGACACACCAGGAACCGCGGTGTTGGCCGTCGAATGGCGCCAGCTGCGCAGCATTTGTGCACCGCCGCCGTCAGTGTCAGCCAGTTTGCCGTGGCATACGGAGCTCCATCGCAGTCTTTAACACTGGTAGCATGCCGCGACAGCGTGGACGTGAACCGTATGTGCAGTTGACGGACTTTGAGCGAGGGCGTATAGTGGGCATGAGGGAGGCCGGATGGACGTACCGCCGAATTGCTCAACACGTGGGGCGTGAGGTCTCCACAGTACATCGATGTTGTCGCCAGTGGTCGGCGGAAGGTGCACGTGCCCGTCGACCTGGGACCGGACCGCAGCGACGCACGGATGCACGCCAAGACCGTAGGATCCTACGCAGTGCCGTAGGGGACCGCACCGCCACTTCCCAGCAAATTAGGGACACTGTTGCTCCTGGGGTATCGGCGAGGACCATTCGCAACCGTCTCCATGAAGCTGGGCTACGGTCCCGCACACCGTTAGGCCGTCTTCCGCTCACGCCCCAACATCGTGCAGCCCGCCTCCAGTGGTGTCGCGACAGGCGTGAATGGAGGGACGAATGGAGACGTGTCGTCTTCAGCGATGAGAGTCGCTTCTGCCTTGGTGCCAATGATGGTCGTATGCGTGTTTGGTGCCGTGCAGGTGAGCGCCACAATCAGGACTGCATACGACCGAGGCACACAGGGCCAACACCCGGCATCATGGCGTGGGGAACGATCTCCTACACTGGCTGTACACCACTGGTGATCGTCGAGGGGACACTGAATAGTGCACGGTACATCCAAACCGTCATCGAACCCATCGTTCTACCATTCCTAGCCCGGTAAGGGAACTTGCTGTTCCAACAGGACAATGCACGTCCGCATGTATCCCGTGCCACCCAACGTGCTCTAGAAGGTGTAAGTCAACTACCCTGGCCAGCAAGATCTCCGGATCTGTCCCCCATTGAGCATGTTTGGGACTGGATGAAGCGTCGTCTCACGCGGTCTGCACGTCCAGCACGAACGCTGGTCCAACTGAGGCGCCAGGTGGAAATGGCATGGCAAGCCGTTCCACAGGACTACATCCAGCATCTCTACGATCGTCTCCATGGGAGAATAGCAGCCTGCATTGCTGCGAAAGGTGGATTTACACTGTACTAGTGCCGACATTGTGCATGCTCTGTTGCCTGTGTCTATGTGCCTGTGGTTCTGTCAGTGTGATCATGTGATGTATCTGACCCCAGGAATGTGTCAATAAAGTTTCCCCTTCCTGGGACAATGAATTCACGGTGTTCTTATTTCAATTTCCAGGAGTGTAAAAAGAGAGTTTTAATTTCAGATCGCAGCACTGAACAGAAGAAAAAATTTTGATGATGATTTTTCTCATCAATTTTAATTCAGAACCTGAAAATATATGACAGGGTATCTACCTTTTTCCCCTTAGAGGCCATTCGGCTTTTCCTAGAGATCTCTCCTTCATTTCATGTAATAAGATCAATCAAATAATTGGAAGTACCAGATGACTGAGATATCGTTATTACTCGTTCTCGACGCCACTAAGCACCTTTTAGCATCTGCTTAGAGAATCAGTCAACGGCATTCAACGTGAAGCAACCTGGTGACAGGTACTTTCCCTCTTCTGTGAAATAAAGTGCTGAATTCAAGAGACAATACAAAAAGTTTGATACCAAGGCAGGTACATTTTTGAACGGGGCAGTTACGCTGAGTTTTGCCCAACAAAACTCAGTGAAGATTCTACACGAGTTAACGTTCAACCACGTTTACAATGACAAAATAAACGCTAAGAAGACTTCGCCGAGAAATGAGAGGCAAAACTTCTATAATATACTAATTACAGGAAGAAGACTGACTGACGACAGTAGTCGAGAGAAAACATGAAAAATCTGTTATTTTTTAGCTATCTGCAGTTGCGATATAATTTTATCTCACTTCCACGTAAATATTAGCGTGCCAGGATGTTAGCAACAAATTTCTACTAAAAAAGCCAATTGTCCGTGAAACTGTATTTTACAAAAAAATTCTCCTTGTTTGGCAGCAATATACATTACTCTTATTTCATTACTTGTGTCTTCAATCATGTAGTACATTAGAAAGGAAGAAATTCTCGACATGGCCTGTTATTAAAGTATTTATTCACCATAATAGCGAGTTCGGTCTATTACTCCATTTTCAAGTGATGGCTTACTATGAAACGCTTCAGTGTATCGCTCCATTTAAGACAACACTGTCCTTCTGTCGAACCATGTTTGGATATTCCTTGTGTGAAACAAGACGGGAGTATTCGTCATTTATAGAAGTGTTATGTTCTTTTATTTAATGGACAAGGGCTTCGGTTTTATTATAGATGTGGAACATGTAAACATGGTATGAAAGGAGAAGAATGTCCTCTTAAAGGATTCATAGTTATCTATCATTTGAAAATGGCATAACGGGCCGAATTCGCAATTGTGATAAATAAATACACTAACAACAGCCCACATGGAGAATGATTGGTTTTTAAAATAAGTCACTGTGATGTCATATGTACATTGGAATATCAACAAAAAACCATAGCTGAGATACAGATCATATTGAACATGTTATAAGCCTCCCGTTTACTTGTTTACAATTTTTTTGACTGTCGGAATACTGATTATCGACTTTCGATCATACCATCGTAGAGGCAAGTTTTATGATTGAGACTAAAATCTTAAAAGACTGTATCTGTAATTTCATTTTCCACTATCGTCTAGATTTTGCTATTTCTTGCAGTACCAAGGTCTGAATCTGGCACTCCACTATCAAGCCCTCACTTGCATCGGAGTGTGTTAATACTCTCAGCAGGTAAAGACGGGCTGCCAATTACGCGACACGAACTGCAATGCAAAAGCAGCAAAATCCTAGGGACAATTACGTGAGACTGTAATGTCAGGGAAACGAGACTTGCAGCAAAAAGTTTTCCGACTCAAGCAATCTAAACTTTGAATTAACACTGCGACTGTTTACGTGTCGAATTTGTCAGCGAATAACCGGCTCCCTGGATCTCGTAATGTAATTAAAACTTGCGCTGATCAGAACTGTCTTGCGCTGGGATAGCCTCGAGAAAGCACGGCCGGCGTCTGTTTGCTAATGGGCTGCATGCGAAGTGTCGTCCCATTCCAGCTCCAGCGGACCGCGCTTAGTCTCCTAATGCACTCCATTAACACGTAAATTGAAATTTTAATAGCCTGATCGGCTGCCGATATTACTTCTCATCGTCCGCCGTGTTCCGAAGCGAGTGCCTATGTCCTAGCTTTCAGCGGGCGTCTATTTCCTTTAGCACGCGGGTGGGCGACAAGCGAAAATATAATCCAATTACTACCTATTCCATATCAATGAGTCTCATTTTTACGCTGTGTGATGTGTCTCACCATTATGCACATCTTTACCACTAACTGTTGGTTAGAAGAACAGCGAAATGAAAGCACAAGCACTCTTATTTATTTTTTTAATTTTTTATTTTACATGGTTTGCTTCTGAATATATTTACAAACTGCGTGGTCGTTTGATATTTGTACGGAGAAGTTTCGATACACCTCACTTATCTTTTTTAGCTGCAAGTTATCACTAAAGATAACCAAGAAAAAAACCTTCCTTTTTTTTGTTTCAACAAGTGACATAAAAGTCTTTTGCCGAGGACGTTACTAACTGTAATAGTGTGGTACTCGTAGTAACTATGAGATTTATCACTAGAGATACATAAGTAATACATAGCAGGGGTTCAGTCTGTGAACAAATAACCACTTAATGTATAAATTACTGCACACGGTTTCTTCTTGTTGACCGATGTGTACCTGTAAATTAATCAGACAATGTGGATGCTGTGGATCGGTTAATCTACATCATGTAATTTGTAGACGAATGTCCATTTCTTAAAAATTGAATCATATGTGGGCATAGATTTTTGTCTGCACCACAAGGTTCGTGCACTTTTAAGAAAGTGAATTCCCAACTTGACTGTTGCTTTATAGAGTTTGGCTTTGGTCATTTACTACTACCAGTTCTGATGGATGATCTTCGTGGTATGACGTTTGAAACGATGGAGATGTGCACGATAACACCCATGTCCTCTTTAAGTTCTTATTGCTGATCTTAAATGACGTCTTGTAAGTTTTTGAGTACCAAGTTCCTTACCGAGAGAACGCTTGAATGCTTGAAATGTTCCGTCCTCACGCTATCAAAGAGGTTGTCTGTGAAACATAGACGTACTGAAAATGGCAGCCTTCGGCGATACCACTCTTTTCTAAAATGTATTTCATTGTGAGTGATTCCCGTCTGTCCTTTTACTTAGAGTTGTTGCACTTTTTTGCGTTGCAATACATTAGTAAGTTAGTTCCTGAACATGAAAGAGGTAATACGGGAGCATGCTGGAAAGTAATGACTCAGATCGTTTTACGTGAAAACTCTTATATCTTTTTAAACAAAACGAACGTTATTAACAATATACGTCCTTATCCTTGATATTTACATATTTATTTCTCAACATAGCAATCCTGGCAACGAGCACATCTCTTCCAAAGGCTGACCAGTTTGTTGATACCGCCACTACATAATGTTTGTAGACCGAGCCACAAACTAACCTCTGCTTGAACCGCTTCATCAGCATCGAAGTGATGTCCTCGAAGATGTTCTTTAAGTCTTGGAAAAATGAAAATCGGATCGAGCCAAGTCGGAACTGCAGGAGGATGATCGATCAGCAGCGCGGAGTGGCAACGCGGTTCAGGGCACTCTGTTACGGATTGAGCGGCCCCTCCTGCCGGAGGTTCGAGTCCTCCCTCGGGCATGGGTGTATGTGTTGTCCTTAGCATAAGTCGCTTTAAGTTAGTTGAAGTAGTGTGTAAGTCTAGGGACCGATGACCTCAGCCGTTTGGTCCATAGACATTCACATACATTTGAACATTTTTTCGATGATCGATGACAGTGAACCCAGTGCGTCGGATTGTTGCAGATGTCACAGTGCTCGGGGGTGACCTGGCATTGTGATGCTGCAAAGGGTGGTCTTTGTATGGACGAACTCTTCGGATTCGAAACTCGATTACAGCATGCTGTTTCTCACACAGTGAAATAGCTACATCACTCAACGCAATGATACACACTACAATTCGGAGCCTTCTAACGGCAGGTGGCTGCAAATATGTAGACATGAAGAATAAAGATGTAGAATGTTAATAACGTTTTCTTTTTATTTAAAAAATTTTAAGAGTTTTCAAAAATAAATTCCGAATCATTGCTTGTCAATGCGTTCCAGCAGTTCGTTTTCAAGAACCCAGATTTATGTGAATATTGAAATTTTCCCTGCAAGAAGTCCTTAACTTCTCAGGTAATTTCTTTTGTCACACCTGTCCCAGGTGCGGTCTGAGGGACCGCTATATTCTACCAGCCATAAAAATCACATTTATCAATTCCAATGGAACAGTTCATATTTTATGTAAAAGGTTGCATTAATAACACACAAAAGATATATTCAAATAAATTGAAAAGTTAATTTTTACGAAAAAAGTTTTAAAGTAAAAACTGTGTAAAATAAACACAATATTACATGATAATGTTAGAGCTATGAAAACTCGAATACCCTGCACTTCAAATTTTACTTTTTGTTACATTTTTATTGTTAATTGCAGATGTAATAATACAAACACAAAAAACACCAACAAAACATTTAAAAAATGCAAATTACCTCAGTACTTTCGACGGGGCGGGGTTGGTGCGCTGCGATGTGATTTAATTACTGATGTCCACCTACCTCAGTACAGCGTCCATTCACCACCCGTTGCTCTGCGTTCGTAGGTACTATGTAGACGATGAGAAAAGCAGCGTTGAAGAAAACCACCGTTCATACTTACGATTACAAAGGCCGCGTAACTCAAGTAACAACATAAACCTGTAAATCTCTATTAATAACGGGAAAAGTGGGTGCTTCCTCCCTTCACTGAAAATGTTTGTTTGTAGACACTGATGTTTTATTACGGTCCTTTTCATTTATGGTGTCACCAGGCCCACACTTACGTTGGTAGTACATCCACTACTAGTTCGTGAAGCTTACATGACACGTAAGACAGCCAGAAATGTGCTGAGTTCAACTCGAAATGTTACGAGATTCACACAGACATTCGGTCTTTTTCAGTGGATTCTTCGAATGAAGATGCTCTCCAAAATGTTCTGTACATGCATACGGATCACGCCATGCACAATTATACACAAAGGCTTACAGTTTTGCACGTGGTATTTTTTGCAACTAACATTCCAAAACCTCTCAAAACTTCACCTAAATGTCAGTAAATTCCTCTACTAGCACGGCGATATAAACCGAGTGCGATTTAACCGTCATTTTTTCGTCTTACAGATAATTTTTTCGGCCACATTTAACATGACCTTCTCGTCCGACACCGACTCCACGAGTGCCTGAATGCCGTCGCTCACAGGGCATATAACTCATTCAATTACGCGGGAAAGACTTCTCTCTCATCGGTTGATCATAACGATCATCCAATCCGATTAAGCTTTCATGATCAATTTCGCGCGCAAAGCCGTTTTACTCCAATCATCATTCGCAGATGCATCTACGTCATTTCATATTGCAAAAATTCACAAAATGTTCCATAAAACCAAACGAAACGAAAATTAAAAGAAAAGTATGGTTGAAATATAGTTTAGAACCAAGTATTCTCTTACTATCTTTCTGGCTGCCTCATTACAAAAGCAAACGCTCCTAGACATACGTCATCCACCAATTAGGGGGTTTCACCTTTTTCAGGACACCCTGGTTACGAACACTTGCTAGTTACGGATGGTGTAATACATTATATAAGTGAAATTTGACATATGTCCCCGCATACACACTCACATTCACTTTCACCCACTCCCACCCTAACACAAAATATAAATATCAACTTTTAAAGTATTATTTTACTTATGAAAGCACAATTATTAAAAGTTTAGAATTAAAATTCTTTAAAAATAGCTTGTGCGCACTGAGAGTGCTGTTAGTATTTTCAAATGACATAGAAACTTAAACTATCATGATTCCTATCTGAATTAGTAAAGTGTCGGTTAAGTACTTTTCAATAGATTTTTTATATTTTCTGCAAAACTCTGCGGCCGTGCAAATAGCTGCCCCCCCCCCCCCCCCCCCCCGACCATGAACCATGGACTTTGACGTTGGTGGGAAGGCTTGCGAGCCGGCCGGAGTCGCCGTGCGGTTCTGGGCGCTACAGTCTGGAGCCGAGCGACCGCTACGGTCGCAGGTTCCTGCCTCGGGCATGGATGTGTGTGATGTCCTTAGGTTAGCTAGGTTTAATTAGTTCTAAGTTCTAGACGACTGATGACCTCAGAAGTTAAGTCGCATCGTGCTCAGAGCCATTTGAACCATTTTTGAAGGCTTGCGTGCCTCAGCGATACAGATAGCCATACCGTAGGTGCAACCACAACGGAGGGGTATCTGTTGAGAGGCCAGACAAACGTGTGGTTCCTGAAGAGGGGCAGCAGTCTTTTCAGTAGTTGCAGGGGCCACAGTCTGGATGATTGACTGATCCGGCCTTGCTGTGCTGGTACTGCGAACGGCTGAAAGCAAGGGGAAACTACAGCCGTAATTTTTCCCGAGGGCATGAGGCCTTACTGTATGATTGAATGATGAGTCCTCATGGGTAAAATATTCCGGAGGTAAAATAGTCCCCCATTCGGATCTCCGGGCGCGGACTACTCAAGTGGACGTCGTTATCAGGAGGAAGAAAACTGGCGTTCTACGGATCGGAGCGTGAAATGTCAGATCCGTTAATCGGGCAGGGAGGTTAGAAAATTTAAAAAGGGAAATGCATAGGTTAAAGTTAGATAAAGTGGGAATTAGTGAAGTTCGGAGGCAGGAGGAACAAGACTTTTGGTCAGGGGAATACAGGGTTATAAATACAAACTCAAATAGGGGTAAAGCAGGAGTAGGTACAATAATGAATGAAAAAATAGGAATGCGGATAAGCTACTACAAACAGCATAGTGAACGCATTATTGTGGCCAAGATGGACACGAAGCCCACGCCTACTACAGTAGTACAAGTTTATATGCCAACTACCTCTACAGACGACGAAGAAATTGATGAAATGTATCGTGAGGTAAAGAAATTATTCAGGTTGTGAAGGGAGACGAAAATTTAATAACCATGGTGACTGGAAAGGGACAGAACGAATCACAGTAGGTGAATATGGATTGTGCGTAAGAAATGAAAGAGGAAGCCACCTGGTAGAATTCTGCACAGAGCATAACTTAATCATTGCTAACACTTGGTTCAAGAATCATGAAATAAGGTTTTATACATGGAAGAAGCCTTGGATTACTAGAAGGTATCAGATAGATTGTATAATGGTTTAGGAACCAGGTTTTAAATTGTAAGACATTTCCAGGGGCAGATGTGGACTGACCACAATCTATTGGTTATGACCTGTAGATTAAAACTGAAGAAACTGCAAAAAGATGGAAATTTAAGGAGATGGGACCTGGATAAAGTGACTAAACCAGAGGTTGTACAGAGTTTCAGCGAGAGCATAAGGGAACAATTGACAGGAATGCGGGAAAGAAATACAGTAGAAGAAGAATGGGTAGCTTTGAGGGATAAAGTAGCGAAGGCAGCAGAAGATCAAGTTGGTAAAAAGATGGAGGCTAGTAGAAATCCTTGGGTAACAGAAGAAACATTGAATTTAAATGATGAAAGGAGAATATAAAAGTGCAGTAAATGAAGCAGACAAAAAGGAATAAAAACGTCTCACAAATGAGATTGACAGGAAGTGCAAAATGGCTAAGTGGGGAGGACAAATGTAAGGATGTAGAGGCTTATCTCACTAGGGGTAAGACGGATACTGCCTACAGTAAAATTAAAGAGACCTTTGGAGAAAAGAGAACCACTTGTATGAATATCAAGAGCTCAGATGGAAGCCCTGTGCTAAGCAATGTAGGGAAACCAGAAGTGTGGAAGGAGTGTATAGAGGGACTATACGAGGACGATGTACTTAAAGACAATATTATGGAAATGGAAGAGGATGTAGATGAAGATGAAATGGGAGATATGATACTGCGTGAAGAGTTTGACAGAGCGCTGAAAGACCTGAGTCGAAACAAGGCCCTGGGAGTAGACAACATTCCATTAGAGCTACTGATGGCCTTGGGAGAGCCAGCCCTGACAAAACTCTACCATCTGGTGAGCAAGATGTATGAGACAGGCGAAATACCATCAGACTTCAAGAATATAATAATTCCAATCCCAAAGAAAGCAGGTGTTGACAGATGTGAAAATTACCGAACCATCAGTTTAATAAGTCACAGCTGCAAAATACTAACGCGAATTCTTTACAGACGAATGGAAAAACTGGTAGAAGCCGATCTCAGGGAAGATCAGTTTGGATTCCGTAGAAATATGGGAACACGTGAGGCAATACTGACCTTATGACTTATCTTAGAAGAAAGATTAAGGAAAGGCAAACCTACGTTTCTAGCATTTCTAGACTTAGAGAAAGCTTTTGACAATGTTGACTGGAATACTCTCTTTCAAATTCTAAAGGTGGCAAGGGTGAAATACAGGGAGCGAAAGGCTATTTACAATTTGTACAGAAACCAGATGGCAGTTATAAGAGTCGAGGTATATGAAAGGGAAGCAGTGGTTGGGAAGGGAGTGAGACAGGGTTGTAGCTTTTCACCGATGTTATTCAATCTGTATATTGTGAAGGAAACAAAAAAAATTCGGAGTAGGTATTAAAATTCATGGAGAAGAAATAAAAACTTTGAGGTTCGCCGATGACACTGTAATTGTGTCAGAGACAGCAAAGGACTTGGAAGAGCAGTTGAACGGCATGGACAGTGTCTTGAAAGGAGGATATAAGATGAACATCAACAAAAGCAAAACGAGGATAATGGAATGTAGTCAAATTAAGTCGGGTGATGCTGAGGGAATTAGATTAGGAAATGAGACACTTAAAGTAGTAAAGGAGTTTTGCTATTTGGGGAGCAAAATAACTGATGATGGTCGAAGTAGAGATGATATAAAATGTAGACTGGCAATGGCAAGGAAAGCGTTTCTGAAGAAGAGAAATTTGTTAACATCGAGTATAGATTTAAGTGTCAGGAAGTCGTTTCTGAAAGTATTTGTATGGAGTGTAGCCATGTATGGAAGTGAAACATGGACGATAAATAGTTTGGACAGGAAGAGAATAGAAGCTTTCGAAATTTGGTGCTACAGAAGAATGCTGAAGATTAGATGGGTGGAACGCATAACTAATGAGGAGGTATTGAATAGAATTGGGGAGAAGAGGAGCTTGTGAAACAACTTGACTAGAAGGAGGGATCGGTTGGTAGGACATGTTCTGAGGCATCAATGGATCACCAATTTTGTATTGGAGGGCAGCGTGGAGGGTAAAAATCGCAGAGGGAGACCAAGAGATGAATACACTAAACAGATTCATAAGGATGTAGGTTTCAGTAGGTACTGGGAGATGAAGAAGCTTGCACAGGATAGGGTTGCTTCGAGAGCTGCATCAAACCAGTCTCAGGACTGAAGACCACAACAACAACAGTACTTTCACTTCCCAGAGATTTTCTTTGCACTTGCTAGAAATTTTTGTTGGGATTTCAAGTCAGATGGGCTTCTTCAAAGAATGGCTAATGTAACTTGTGTTTCTCTTCTTTCTTGAGTCACAGGTGGAGCATGGTTTGCGTCTTTCGAATCGTTCTCGACGACTTCTACAATTGGTTATGTTTCGGGAGTGCAGTCATTTGTCGTCCACCACAATCTGGGTACCTACCAAATATGTTGAGATGCGCCGCCGAAACTGATATCGGCTGTCTCGTCGCACAACTTAGTAACGTCACGTAGCACACGGCTAGCAGGCAGCGGCCCCAGATGACGGAAATGTAAGACTGTCATGTGTGTTGCCACTCGCCGTGGTCCTCAGCACCTGTCGTCTTCTCTGAGAAACCGTGGTTCTGATTAATAATTTTTTCCATTTCCCGTATCTCCAGGTCTCTTTAATACTGGAATCCCAATAAGAATTATCAATTGCTGGAACTGTTGATTTATCTTGTTCCAATGAATGCTCGCCGAGTACGAACTGTCCAGTAATGGCAGACTTCATGGGTTGCTAGGCGCGAATATAGCGTTGATGTTCTGCGCAATGTTATCTCACGGTGCCTGGGGTCTAACTTACACGAGCCACACAACACAGAGAAGGAATTTTATTCGTACGTTCCTGCCTTCCGCCGATCCAAGTTGATCTGCTATTTAGATGGTGGGTATAAAACCATTCTAACTTGAAATTTCCGGGTTATCCTGTCGAACTAGGAAAATACGTAGTCAACAAGCGGAAGATATCGCTGGCATACTAGCCCCCTTATATAAGTGCTTGCTTTTGGCTTTAACTGTAAACTACTGCCATGAAGTTCCACTGGACTGAAAATCTACTGTCCCTTAAGACTATTCTTAAATACTCAGCTCCTGAGACAAACTTACAGAGTCCGAAACTGCGTGTGCCTTTTGTGCAGTGACTGAAATACTATCTTGGTTTACAACGACAACTATAACACTGTAATTATAAACCAGTGTGAAAGGGCTCACGCTAAACTGGATAAACCATCCGGTACCTTTTTCTATTCTCTTGATGAGCTAAATGTTCTTACGAAGAGAGCTGATGTGGTGCGAAAATTCAATTAATTTGTCCTCTCCATGTGGTCACGCGATGATTGGGTCAGCAACGTATCTCCAAGAAAACAGTTAAGGGCTAATCATTCCATGGCACGTTTCTTCAAAATCCTTGTAGAAGTTTGGTCACCAAGGGAGAGAGATGAGCTACCGTGGTGACCCCGTCAGTGTGTTCAAAACGTTCCCTGTTAAGCATAAAATACGTCTCCATCTACATTTGCATAATTACACCGCAAGGCTTCATATGGTGTATAACGGAGTTATACGTTTCTATTTCACTCGCAAATGGAGCGAGACCTAAGTTCTCTTGCCTTGTCTTCGCAGTCCTTATGCGAAATGTACTTTGGCGCCAGTAGAATCGTTCTGCAGACAAAGAACGTCGTCATCCCACCAGAGTTTCCAATTGAGTTGAAGAAAAATCTCCGTAAACAAATTTAGCAGCGTGGTTCTGAAATGCTTCGACGTCTTCCTCAAGACTAGGTCACGTAAGTGTTCCCTAAGCTGTCTTCTTTAGAGATGAGCTACACTTTCCTAAAATTCCCCTAATAAAACGAAGTCCACCATTCACCTTCCCTACCAACGTCCCTAGGTGCTCGTTACGTTTCGTATCACATTGAAATTTTTCATCTAGACATGACTATATAAAGTGGCACACCGCTAGTATCTGATTCAAACATTACACGTTCTTCCCACTCATCTCCATTAACTTACATTGTTCTATATTTAGAGCAAGCTGACATTTATTACTTCATAAAGAAATCCTGCATCAGTTATCCTGTGTCCTTCTGCAGGCACCCAGTATACTGCAGCGTCATCAACAAACTGTCGCAGAATGCAACTTATCCTGTCCCTCAGAACCTCAGATCATTTAAGTACCCTATGTGATCAAAAGTATCCGTACACCTCCAAAAACATACGTTTTTCATATTAGGTGCATTTTGCTGACACCTATTGCCACGTAATCGATATCAGCTATCTCAGTAGTCATTAGACACCGTGAGAGCAGAATGGGGCGCTCCGCGGAACTCACGGACTTCCAACGTAGTCAGGTGATTGGGTTTCACTTATGTCTTACGTCTGTACGCGAGATTTCCAACAGGCCCATCTCGTCTGTTGACTGACAGAGATGGCGGACAGTTGAAGACGTGTAATAGGCATACATCTATCCAGAAGATCATACAGGAATTCCAAACTGCATCAGGATCCACTGCAACTACTATGACAGTTAGGCGGGATCTGGGAAAACTTGGATTTCATGGTCGAGCGGCTGCTCATGAGCCACACATCACGCCGGTAAATGCCAAACGACGCCTCTCTTGATGTAAGGAGCGTAAACACTGGACAATTGAACAGTGGAAAAACGTTGTGTGGAGTGACGAATCACGGTACACAATGTGGCGATCCGATGCGGTGGTGTTACGGTGTGGTCGTCTCTTTCATGGAGGGGGTTTGCATCCCTTGTTGTTTTGCGTAGCACTATCACTGCAAAGGCCTACATTGATGTTGTAAGCAACTTCTTTCTTCCCACTGTTGAAGAGCAATTCGGAGATGGCGACTGCATCTTTCAACACGATCGAGCACCTGTTCATACGGCACGGCCTGTGGTAGAGTGGTTACACATCCCTGTAATGGACTGGCCTGCGCAGAGTCCTGACCTGTGGGCTGTCTTGAAACGCCGTCTTCGAGCCAGGCTTCACCGACCGACATCAATACCTGTCCTCAGTGCAGCACTCCGTGAAGAATGGGTTGCCATTCCCCAAAAAACCTTCAAACACCTGATTGAACGTATGCCTGCGAGAGCGGAAGCTGTAATTAAGGCTAAGGGTGGCCCAAAACCATACTGAATTCCAGCATTAACGATGGAGGGCGCCACGAACTTGTAAGTCATTTTCAGTCGGGTGTCCGGATACTTTGATAACATACTGTGTATACGTTGAAGTTAGAGGATGCCGGAATAAGCCTGTGATATCTACCTGAATTTTATTGTTAATCACTATCACGGTGTCTGCGAGTGGGACAACATCAAAATTGGTTAAAAGACTTGTGTTGCTTAGACGAACTGCACAACGTCTGCTGATGAAATCGATCCAGTTGCGAATGTGACTTAAATATTTACGCACAAATGGCGTGTCAGGCAATGCCATCACATTGCCCACTGTGAACGGACAAAGGAGACCTGAGCTCAATCCAGAAAATGGTAAAGACCCACACACTGTCGAGCCTGAGGAAGGGTGATGGACTCATACGGACTTTGAAGATCGCCCCCCTGGCTAACTTAGGAATTCATCACAGTTAACAGCCACACGCCAGGGAGTGCGGGCCCGGAAGAGTATACGTCATATGAGGGATTCACGACGCTATGTAGACGTTGGCACAGTGTGTGCATATCAGGTGGGCAAGAGAGCAGAGGCAATGTTCATCGAGTCCAGACCTGATTCGTTACACCAACCGTCTGCTGTTGAGAGCAGCAGAGAGCCGCAGGTCAGCGTTAAAATCGATTTCAAGCAGCTTAATGTCTCGGTGACGTTGAGCGGTTCAGGCCTGCACCAATACACATAGCTCGCGATTTATAGTCACTGAGGCAACTGCCCGACGCGTCGCCGTAGTTCGCCACCCACTCCAGCACCTCTCGGGTATCATCAGCACTTCGAAGGCAGAGGATCAAATCGTCCGCATAGGCAGTACAGTGGAATCACCCCCATCGTCAGTTGTTACCGTAGTCCACATAATAATGGCTTTAAGGCGAAAGCGTACAACAGTGCAGACAGGGGACAGCCCAGTCACAATGAACCTGATCAGGTTCAGTTCTGTGAGCCCACCATTATACAGCAGCCGGGATGTCGCACCTTGAAGGAGACGTATGACCACCTTGGCAATAGTTTTTGTGTATCCCATGCGATGGAACACATACTTAAGAAAAGCTCCACCTAGCGATACCTGATCATGGGACGCTACATGATTGGCCATCCTGTTAAGTCTCGCTGCCAAAAGACGTGTAAAGATCTCCATCTCGCAATTTACCAGAGTCAAAAGGCTGTAGTCTTCAACTTGTGGAGCGCCATTGAGTTTGTGAATAGGGACCATGAGGTAATTGGGATCTTCACCATGGGGGACATCACTTCTGAACAGGTAACAGTCTACATGGGTAGTAAGAGATGTCACAAAGCACGACAGAATTCGAGGGGGATGCTATCAGGGCCAGATGACTTATTAGCAGTTTCTGCTTGCATAACATCAGGAACTTCGTCTTCCGTTAATGGTGCCTCCAAAGTCAGTGCCACATCCTCTGGTATGGTGCCAAATATGTGGCGAGAGATTTCTTCAGTGGCAGCTGGTGAAAGGGGTTGGTTAGCGTAAAACCTAGCAAATGTCGCATGTTGCCAGCCTTTGTCATGAGTGATGGTTCAAATGAGGGTCCGGCGCCATCGTCAGCTGTCTGTCAGAAGGTGGTACATCGACGAAGCTTCCAAAGCCATACAGTCACAAGTGTAGGCTCACCCCATGGTCTCTTTGAGCTGGCAATGCGTAAGGGCTGTGATCTGTGCTTTATCATGGTTCACTATTGTACCTCAGGTGAAAAAGGTATTGTAGAGCAGCCCGTCTACACTTGATAATAGAAGTTCATCGATTTCTCCTCGAACCTGAGTCTCTGTCATACATCATGTCTGTTGGAGGGCAGGTTTCACACAGGACAGTAACCATGGGCAAGCGCAATGGCAGTGGTGACATGAATACTAACTCACCTCAATAAGCTGCCAATGGTCGGCAGACGCCAGTAGTGCCACATTCACAACCCTTCCATTCCACACCCACTAGCGGTCGTGTGTGTCTGTGCACACATACGCTGCATAGTCGTAAAAAGTGAAAGGCAAAATCTCAGCCGCTTTGGTTCCTCACACCAGTGAGCGCTATGTATAAAATAGATCAATACGACTGGAAGAATGCGCAGTGTAGTTAATGAAACTGGGGATTCGCCATATGCCCACCAGGTGGAGACAGTCGATGATAGTGCAAGCTCTGCACAAGGTGAATGACGCGGCAACTGATCTTTGGGGCGTACTGGAGAAAGTCGTCGTCCCAAAAGATTGCAGATATGAGGCATGTGAACGTGCGTTCTCCTTGATGTATGGCCAGGAACTAGTGTAATTTTCAGGTACTTCTACCGCCCCCCATCCCTATCTCACCCTCCCTCCCTCCATCTATGCAGGGGACACAAGTCTTATCAAGTGTCAACTGCTACTGAGGACCTCACGGCCTACCACCCTCCACCAACACAACAGAATGTAAAGCCAAACAAACAATACAATACACTATAAATGAAGGCCGCCCCAACTGCAACTTTTTAGTTCTTTTAAAAATTAGCGGCACCGCTCCGCCCCACACGCTGCCCCATGGCTGGGACACAGCTCCCTAGGATGATTACACAACCATCTCCACACAGCCTCCGCAAACGCCCATCGATTTGAACGTGAAAACACTGCACTGTAACAATTGTATTTAACATTAAAGCATCTCTTGTAATCAGCCATCTATTAAAACGAAAACACAATCACGATGATAATAAATGTCCTCTTTCCACGAAAATAGGCGCAGTCCATTTTCTTTTAGTTTTATGCGCAAAATCGATATAGATTTTACGTACGACTGCAGATAATAATTTGCATCTTATTAATTTGAGACATCCAACGAAATGCATAGCCCCCGATTACAGATGGCCAAAATTCAAAGGTCGGGCTATACACCACTTATAATAAAATTGGGGAAAAAATCAGCTACTATTTTACTTCGACAACTATCGATCACCACGGATTGTGCTCATTATTTCGAAATCGTCATCGAAGGAAAAACACCTATATTAAACAGATGGACAAATTATATGACCTGAGAGCATCTCTTGCATTCAAATCAATGTCTGTAAATAAACTGTTATGCATGTTGTAATATTTCTGGCTTTACAGCCATCATATTTGGCTACAAGAAGCTCTTCTTAGAGCAGTTTAGAAGGCAGCAGTGGCAAGATGGCGTAATTTAGTGAGATACCAACGACAGATTGTTTGTTTAGTGCAGGTATCATAAGAAAGAGCACCTAAATTGCGGCCCTTCTCTAGGATTGGCTGCTGCGTTCGGAAATGCGCGCCAAAGTGATAATATGCTGTTATTAATATTAGAATAACTAAACAGCGTTTTTACTTGCATTTCTTATTAAAGCATCTCTCAGTATCTTGCTATCATTCCATTATTTCAAAAGTATTAATAACCAGCAGTATAATAACTGCCAAATGAAAGGCAGACGAAGCGCTTTGATGATCTCCCGATAGCGCCTAGCTTGGATGGTGGACGATGTAGTTCGGCTGTAAGATCATAGCTGGTTGGGCAGGATCAGAGGTCAGACATTCTGTATGCCACGGTCGGTATCAGTTAAGACTTTATTAGCAATCTCTGTTATTTGATGTACTTGAGAACCATGTGATAGTGATTATGGAAACACGCAGTTCTTTATTTCATTGAAGAAGGGAAATTATTTGTGAGTCTAAAGCGGAAGGAAATTGTGGAGTTTCTCGTGTTCTGGTAGTAATAAAAAGCCAGTGGCATCCCATATAAACAAACTAATTGGAAATTTAATTGTTTATAACATATCAGTTTCTGCCAAGAGTTTATTAGAGCCTCAAGATGATGGGTTCACGATGTACACGGTGTTTTCTGCACAGGGGACAATAACTACAGAGATTCCAGCTTGGTGAACATTACTTGGAACTTTTTCATTCCACTCACGGCTCTGGAAGCAAATAGGCGCCTCACCTGTACTGCAGTCTGAGTACAAATGAGATCAGTGACTCGTCATCTGTTGTAGCACGGAAGAGATATGAAGGAGAGAAATTTTCGAAGGAAGGAGTTTATCATACAAACGTGTATATCACCCCCTCCTCCCTCACTACTGGTTAGACACTGGACTCGCATTCGGGAGGACGACGATTCAATCCCGCGTCCGGCCATCCTGATTTAGGTTTTCCGTGATTTGCCTAAATCGCTCCAGGCAAATGCCGGGATGGTTCCTTTCAAAGGGCACGGCCGACTTCCTTCCCCGTCCTTCCCCAATCCGATGAGATCGATGACCTCGCTGTCTGGTCTCCTTCCCCGAAACAACCAACCAACCAACCATCCCTCACTACACACACACACACACACACACACACACACTCCCTCTCTTCCTCTCTCTTTTCAACTTGCCGCAGGTGGCATCCCTTGGTGGGATAATCTTGCAAGTCGAAATGCTTTGGAATTACGTGACTAGATTTTACTAGCAATAACTGTGAACTGTAACCCACCAGCAAACTGTGTAACGACTGTGATACATCTGAACTGTCAATGACCAGATAACTGCATGAGAAGTAGGCTTTGAACTGTGTTTAAACAGATTTCCAGCTTTAGTTGAACTATACCTGATGCCGCAAAATCAAATTTTCCGTTACAATTGAAGTAGCGTCGTTGTAATGCAGGAATAAAAAGTGCTGAAGTGTTACGAGAATAAAAGTTAAAGCTACGTGTGCGCTACATGGGATTACGTTATAAATCATCCTTCAAAATTCTTCATGCTACGGGAGGGCGCAGTGTGTAGAGCAGCAAGACTCGGCCACACGGAACAGGTTTGGTGGCAGCAGGCAGCGGCCGGAGCAGTTAGCAGTTCAGCACAACACGATAACGGAGTTCCAGCCGGCGGTGCAGCCCACAGCTACGAGAATCAGCGGCAGTACGTCGAGGTTGGAAAGTAGTGTGTTGCACTTGCATATGGCAGTTTGAGATTAGTAATTGGAACATTGGTATTCGTAAAATATCTGGGAGAAAGGAAGTAAGTCATGGTACAGCATCAGCTGACACTTTTCCAACTCAGAATCATCAGTATAAAAGGTCTATGCTAAAATTAATTTTGCAAGAACAAACAGAAAATAAGAAGGAATTAAGTAATAAAACAGATAAGGTGTTTAATGGACATCAATGTAGGAGTGTCTCAAATTAATGCTATGTTCGATGCTTTGGAGAAAAAGCTCACAAATCATGCAGCTAAAACTGAGGGATGTAGTAAGGAAATAGATTATGAAACAATAGAATGGGGTAAAAAATTTGAATTCTGTAAATCAGAAATAAATCAAAAGGTTGACTATGAAATCAAAAAGTTAAATAAGAATTTGCAGGATCAAATTGGGATGACAGAAACAACAGTTAATGAAATTAGTAATGTAAGACAAAGCTATCAAAGCATGCCAGGATAAGGACACAATACTACTGAATAGCTTATGAGGTATCAGAAACTATCATGGAATAGTTAATCATAATATTTCACATGCAGAATCCTCTTGTAAAGGCAACACAATTACGATTCATGGCAAATTGAGAGAAAAAGAGTAGAAAGTAGTTACTGACGTGCAAGAAAAAACGGAAAATGAATTTAAACAAAAAGTGTAAATTTCGTGTGAACTAGAAGGAAAGGAAGGTGTGGTTCATTTAAGTTACGTAGCAAATTATGCTAATGCGTATAAATTCCATCATTTATCTACTAATGGAATTATACACCTAGTAGCCTTCATTGAACAGTTTGAGGGTATCATCCTGAAAACATGATTGAAGAACAAAAAATGGAATCTGTGGCCAGTAGAGTAGAAGGAGAAGCAAAATCATGGGAAACAGGTGTAAGTAACACATGCAAAAGATATAAAGATTTTGTTCAAGCATTCTTGAATCAAGACTGGTCTTGCAGCACACAAAACAGAGAGAAAGGTGAAGTATATGTGGACAGAAGGTTTGATGGCGGAAAAGTCATTTATCTGAAAAGGATAGGAGTAAAGTACTAAAAGGTCCCGTGCCGAAGTTCAATGGCGTCAAGATATCAATAGACACAAATATGACAGCCAGCTTTTGTCAGAGGCCACTAGCAAAAAATTATCAAATGAATACTGCATTCGTCTATGGAAGACAAAGTTATCAGTTCAATTCTAAGAAGTATCATATAGGGATAGATTACGTTGCTGAATTTGAGAAAATTGTGAATGAAGTGCCTCGTTCTACCACGAAAATACCGCTACTACAATTATCAGATGAAATGTCAATCACTAACATGAAAAAATCTTACGACTACTAACCTCAGGGGGCAATAACGTTCTTTGTATTGCTAGGTAATTGATGATTACCTGGTGCCCGGCCGCCCGCTGTGACCGAGCGATTCTAGGCGCTTCCGTCCGGAACCACGCTGCTGTTACGGTCGCGGGTTCGAATCCTGCTTCCCGCATGGATGTGGGTGATGTCCTTAGGTTAGTTAGGTTTAAGTAGTTCTAAGTCTAGGGCACTGATGACCTCAGATGTTAAGTCCCATGGTGCTTAGAGCCATTTGAACCATTTGACCCTGGTGCCTAGTTAACTGACAGCATCTACATCTACATCTACATCCATACTCCGCAAGCCACCTGACGGTGTGTGGCGGAGGGTACCCTGAGTACCTCTATCGGTTCTCCCTTCTGTTCCAGTTTCGTATTGTTCGTGGAAAGAAGGATTGTCGGTATGCTTCTGTGTGAGCTCTAATCTCTCTCCATTGAGAATGACATGCTGCGTTCTGTTATCTAGGAACTCTTCAATCCAATCACACAATTGGTCTGATAGTCCATATGCTCTTACTTTGTTCTTTAAACGACTGTGGGGCACTGTATCGAACGCCTTGCGGAAGTCAAGAAACACGGCATCTACCTGTGAACCCATGTCTATGGCCCTCTGAGTCTCGTGGACGAATAGCGCGAGCTGGGTTTCACACGACCGTCTTTTTCGAAACCCATGCTGATTCCTACAGAGTAGATTTCTAGTCTCCAGAAAAGTCATTATACTCGAACATAATACGTGTTCCAAAATTCTACAACTTCATTTTCTTTTCCTGCTGTTCGTTCTTCACCTCCTTTCATTCAAAACTATATCTATTTTCTTTAACACCCTTCAGTATTGAGCTTAAGATGAGCAATTTTATTACACTGGATGTGGCAACAAATGAAAAAGTATGACAAAAACAAAGCAGCCCAGCAGAATAAACATCTGCATAGGACGGGTGAAAAACATTTACTGGAATTATGTGGAAAGGCCCTTGCATACGAAGTATAGGATTACAGATGCACCAGCGAGAGAACGCAGTATATAGTTACAACAAGACACTAGCATTTCATTAACGCACATGGCAAAAACATATCAAACATATCATACAGTATATAGTGGCACAATTTTTAAACATTTATAGCAACGATAAACAAAGCTTTATGTCTGAAAATATTTTCAGAACAGGAAAGCAAACGAGGGCTATTAAATACAAAGCACAAAAATAAACTGAAAGCTGCAGAATAAGACGACGACACTAATCCAGGTAAGTGAAAATCACAATGTATAATAGAAACAATTCTGGTGGCAAAGATAATGAAAATAACTAAATCTTGTCTTGAGATGATGTACAGATTGTGGCAAAATAGACATATCGTTACTCTTCAGTATTAATTGAAAAGGCGAAATGGTTTCCGATATAATAAATTATGATACAGTAATAAGCTAGGAATTGTCCTGCCAAAGAGGTAATGGTAGACGGAGCGTTTTGGTTACTAGGCGATTGAAAAGTCTGCACATTATTTACGAACAAAGAAAATAGGTAAATTGAGAGTTATAGATTAGCTGACAGAAAAGACAGCCAATTATTTACATACAGAGAGAAAGGAGAAGTATGGTTTCTAGGTAACAGGAAAATACGCCAGTCATTTATGAAGAGCGAGGGAGGAAAAGCAAAAGGCGATCTGTACATCGGCCATTAAGTAGTATTCATAGGCGAAGTTGTTCCTCCAACTATTTTATGAAGTACAGGGGAGCAGATATATTGTCAACATAAGATGCTGCACTGATATGAAAAATCTCATGCAAGACGTAATCGTAGTAAAAGAGGTTTAAATACAACGCTACGTAATATGAAGTATAGAGAGTAACGATACACACTGGTTTTAAATATGATGGAAGCTAGAATAAAGATCTAGCTAAGAATAAGAAAGTTAGCCCCTACATATTACAAAGCTACAGAATACTCGTATCTGAAAGTCATTAGGTAATACATAGTCATTACGTGAATAAAGTTCCACTAGTACTTTCTGTAGAAACAGTGACACTTACATATAGAAGAAATGATACCTCATACAGTGGATTTAAGAAACGATTTGATAAATGAGAGTTTGTGCCTTATGTACGAAGCACGATTCTTAAAGGTTCTCTCGATGCATCTGTGAATCGCAATTGTAAGCCCTTGTAGCTAAGGTTTAAAGAGCATAGCAGGTGTCGACGGGTAGCAGTGTGAGTCATTACCGAAGCGGGACAGTAAGTAATAAGATTGTGCGAACAAGTTCAGAGCTCTTAAAGAGCGTGAAGGGCAATACCTTGGCTGTATGTAGCTACAGCTGTGAAAAACAAAAAAAAACCACTGATGAACCACCGTCGTTCGCAGTCCGATGTAAACAGTGGCATTGTTTATAAACACCCAAAATCAGAACAAAATATTACATATTATGTATTTATATTGTAATAATGTATGTAAATATGTTTACTTAAAATTTGCTCAAAATTATTAGGAAACTAATCTAAAGTATATTGTGTTGCTTCATGGAATTGTACTGGAGCTATGTGCTGAGACTGGAGATGGGAGAATGGACTGACAGTTGTTCACTTTGGAAGGCATGGAGTTCTACAACGCAAGGCCACATCATGGGCAACAGAATAATAGGTATGGGTTGCTGTTGTGGATTGCTTGCTTATGTTCTGGTAAAAAGGTGAGAGTGTAATGTTCTTCTGTTTCCACATATTTGTGAAATGTATTGGTGTTGTGTTTGTTTTATTTGTAACCATGGAAGTGGACGTCTTTATGACGCATTAAAATACAAATAAGCGCAGAACGGAATGGCGCCCACGCAATAGTGAGAAAAAGTGTAAAGTGTGACGAATGTTTGATCGAATTGAGAGGATGGCAATGCACAGATATTTGTTGAATGGCAGTGTCACTTATAACAAATAATTGCTCAATTTAAAAGAGCAGCAATGTGACAAAAGTGAGTAGCAATGTAAATTCTTATTGAGAAGTATTTTGTTGAATTTAATGGACGGCATTGCACCGATAGTAGCTTAACAGCAATACAAAATGTTGTAAATGAAACTTGCCTAGAAGACAATGCACTGCTGTAGAGTATTCAGCAGAAAATGATAGATTGTAAATTAACTAGAATAATGTAATTAGTCCAGAAAATGTTACTAAAGATTAACGATATTTGGACATAAAGTCATACACAAACTGACTGAGGATAACAATCATTTTTTCTAATGTCAAAGTAATTAAGTCATTGGTTATATAAGCAAATTAATAATCCGAAGCTGCTCATCAAAATGATAATGTTCTGAGTCATTTTTTTTCTTTTTTTTTTTTTGTACAGGAGAAAGATCATATCCGGCAGCCTGTCAATCACAAGAGAGGATTCCTGTATTGTTCCTTCATGAACAGTTTAGCACACTGTGTTTTTCGCTGTAACACATCCAAGCAGTGTACAACAACAGCTTAGTACACAGCCATACGAGTACACTCTGTTTTTCCGCCATGAGTTCGAGGTCTGTGTCAGGTGCTGAACCAGCATCAACATATTTGGATCTATTGGCTCTCACAGATAGCTGAACATCACATGGTGTAAACTAAGCAGCTCCCACAACATGCAGGTTGGTAAAAATAAAACACAGAGGCGATGTTTCTCATTGACAAAAATGTGGAAAACATTACAATATGGAAACTAGAAGAGTTTGTGGCACTGTAGATCATTTTCAAAAGCTATCCAAAAATGATGACCTATAAAGCTAATCTTATCTTCCACAGTGATGGGGTAGTAGATGTCTCAGTTTTCCTTTTCAGAGAGCATTTTTTCCTCATTTTGCAATCGTGTACATGATAACTGTTCCAGTGTTCACTACCACCAGAAGGTGCTGTTCACAGCACGTGTGATGCAGTAGAAATGAAAGGAGATACTGTTATCTTATTGGTGGGAAAAAACAAAACATGTGGGGGGTATCGCACCATATGGAAATAGGTCGAATCTGCGGTATTGAGCAGTGCTTCCAAACAAATGTCTGAAGGTTTAATCCCATGCTTCACAGTGACAGATAGCAGATATCCAGTGTTCCAACAAGACTCCCTCCATCTGAACCAAGTGGTGTCAGTCAATCATTGTGTGGTAGTCAACACAGTACCAGTGGAGAGATGGGATGGAAAAGACACCAGTGATATGAGACAAAGTACTGTAATATGCAGCTCAGTTGATAGTCTGATCAATTTTAGCAATTTTACCAGTTGTTCTGTAATTTCAACACCAGCCAATGACACAGCAGATTGCTCCCCAATTTCTGTATCATCGCTAAATCATCCTCCACTACTTTGCAAGTACCATATACTAGATTTCAAACGCAGATAGATGATTGTGCAGCGCGTCCATTCGGCCATATACACCAAAGTATACCAGACAGCGTCCCATAACGATGCAATTAGGTTATCTACATATTTCCAGCACATCAGTCGTAGTGCAGAATTTACGATTACGTCTGACCACCTTTCTCTGTGTGGATGGGCGTCACAAAGTATTCTCGCATTCATAGGATGAAGTCGCAGATTGAAAGGTCCTCCCACACTGTCCTTGACCAATCCTCCCTACAACACAGTCGCTACTTTAATCTGAAACTAACCAGAAGGATGAAGTCCTACCCTCACTACATTCCACGTCTCACGTAGGAACAGGGTGAGCTGTATCAGAAACTTCTGTTCAGAAAAGACTGTCCTGCACCAGTCTTAGCCACGGCACCCATCCAAAGGCACAAGACCTCTCCAGATGCATGCATGTCGAGGAGGGTAGCACCTCTTATCGATGTATAGTAAACATGAAAGTGATGCGGTGATATAACAGATGGTTAAGAATAAAAGTGTGGTTTACACGTGATGGAGCTGCAGACGGATGGATTTTGAAACATTTCTCGTAAATCATTCGTGCTATCAGTTCTGAAGCATTGTTACACTATCTGAAGTCAGCACCAGGAAGGTACCAGCATGAGAGAAATGATCGTAGAGCATAAATGTACACGCCAGTGATTACACAGTTCTGCACCTCAAAATGCTATATTGTTACAGCCATATGGTTTCCGAAGAATTAGTGGTGTGGAATGCAACGCTCTTAATACTCTAATGCTGGATATATTTGTCCGAGATCAGACATACAACCACCTCACAAGTTTTCTACTCCAATCACTATGGTGACAAACTTTAAAATGATGAAATTACTTCCTTGTACACCATTTTTGTCTCCTAGGAAATGTCGACAGTGTATATCTGCTCCTCGAGCTGCTTATAAACCAACTAGAACAAAGTCAGGATACTACTGTTCTGTCTCTTACGAAATTAATGGATTTTTTACAGCCATCGTTTAAGATTTTGTACGTCTTTTCCAGTGAGGAACTTAAGTACTCTCAAACACACTTCCGACATCAGTCCTGCTTATCATTAGTGGTAGGACTATTGGTTTTGACTTGGAAATAGAGCTAGGAAAAAACAGCATCAATATTTTCGACAACTGATACATAGGTACCACCCACGCCCTGTTACAAGAAAATGCACGCGAAGAAGCAGCAACTTATTATGAGGGAGTAAGCACCATCAATCAGTAAACAGAGGAGATGTAGCAGTCTTTTTGTTGTTTACAGTCTTATTGTTGTTTAGAGTTCTGGTAGCATTCCTCCCACACTAATACGTCCTGGCCTGATGTTAGGTAGTTTTCCTCATGTGTAGGATAATACAAGAATTTCATGCTAACACCACATCTCTCGAGTACACCCCCCACACACTATTAAATGTGATATATGTGGCATCGTTCCATTCTCCAACAGAACGCTCTAGGGAATGGTTCAAGTCTGATAAACACATTGATTCTTCTCCTTAATACTGAAGGAATAACATTGTTTTTGAGTACGAACGGTAATTTCGTAATATTTATATTTGACTGCAAGTGTAAGAACACAGTTAAGGACTGGGATACACATGTTTTACCTCTGTGTAATACTTACGTCGCCTTTGTTGAAGTATTGTTGTGTTACAAAAACTCATGTAGTTTACAGGGGGCGGGGGAGGGTTAAAAGTGAATGAAGTCAGAGGATAATTTTTAAGCTTTTCTGGGTTTTGAGTGTCTCGGTACCACCCAGCCCACCTCATTTCCCCGCATTTCGTGGTACTTTATGTCTAATTTTATATATTCTCAGCCAATTAACCTAATTTTGGAAGTTTTTTCGAGATTTTACAAATTTCGTAGCATTTCCCTCAATTTTATGTATTTCCCATCCATTTGTCGTAATTATACGAGGTTTTCCTCGATTTTTACCGATTTTATGCCATTTTTCATGCTCTTTGATATTTTTCAGCACGTATATGATCAAACTGCCGGCATACCCGTAAGTTGTCTGATTTTATACGAGGATATTTGCGTGTCCTATACACGAGCCTACTAAAAAAAGTCCTAAGAATTCCCCTATTCCCGGTTATCTAGATGTATGCATTTTGTTTAGGAATATCATGAAAGGTACAGTAACGCTCGCCTCGTACCTAGATGAGGCTCAAGGAGTGGTGCACATTGGAAACTCGTAGTGTGGAAACAAATCACTGTACTGCTACGACACGTCAGAGAGCCTGTCGGCAGACTCACGTAGCGATGCACTTGATGGAAACTCAAAGTCTGACACAGTTCTGCACGTCACCTGACTCAAAATCTACCGTGTAGGGATCTGCATCAGGGAGTTTATACGTGTACAGAGTTGATTTATGTTGCTGCTCTGAGATATTTTTCCCACAAATGAATGCTCTGATTACTTACCAGATGAGCTTCGCTACTTTTGTTTACACCTTCCAACTGTGATGTGTCCCCACAACCATGTCACGACATCTATAAACTGTAGATTTCGGGTGTTACAGTGTGCGCACCCCTGCCAACGTAATTTATAGCTGAATAATTAACAAATTATGTGTTCGAACCGCAACCGTCCGCCGCTGACAGCTCGACACACATACACTCCTGGAAATTGAAATAAGAACACCGTGAATTCATTGTCCCAGGAAGGGGAAACTTTATTGACACATTTCTGGGGTCAGATACATCACATGATCACACTGACAGAACCACAGGCACATAGACACAGGCAACAGAGCATGCACAATGTCGGCACTAGTACAGTGTATATCCACCTTTCGCAGCAATGCAGGCTGCTGTTCTCCCATGGAGACGATCATAGAGATGCTGGATGTAGTCCTGTGGAACGGCTTGCCATGCCATTTCCACCTGGCGCCTCAGTTGGACCAGCGTTCGTGCTGGACGTGCAGACCGCGTGAGACGACGCTTCATCCAGTCCCAAACATGCTCAATGGGGGACAGATCCGGAGATCTTGCTGGCCAGGGTAGTTGACTTACACCTTCTAGAGCACGTTGGGTGGCACGGGATACATGCGGACGTGCATTGTCCTGTTGGAACAGCAAGTTCCCTTGCCGGTCTAGGAATGGTAGAACGATGGGTTCGATGACGGTTTGGATGTACCGTGCACTATTCAGTGTCCCCTCGACGACCACCAGTGGTGTACGGCCAGTGTAGGAGATCGCTCCCCACACCATGATGCCGGGTGTTGGCCCTGTGTGCCTCGGTCGTATGCAGTCCTGATTGTGGCGCTCACCTGCACGGCGCCAAACACGCATACGACCATCATTGGCACCAAGGCAGAAGCGACTCTCATCGCTGAAGACGACACGTCTCCATTCGTCCCTCCATTCACGCCTGTCGCGACACCACTGGAGGCGGGCTGCACGATGTTTGGGCGTGAGCGGAAGACGGCCTAACGGTGTGCGGGACCGTAGCCCAGCTTCATGGAGATGGTTGCGAATGGTCCTCGCCGATACCCCAGGAGCAACAGTGTCCCTAATTTGCTGGGAAGTGGCGGTGCGGTCCCCTACGGCACTGCGTAGGATCCTACGGTCTTGGCGTGCATCCGTGCGTCGCTGCGGTCCGGTCCCAGGTCTACGGGAACGTGCACCTTCCGCCGACCACTGGCGACAACATCGATGTACTGTGGAGACCTCACGCCCCACGTGTTGAGCAATTCGGCGGTACGTCCACCCGGCCTCCCGCATGCCCACTATACGCCCTCGCTCAAAGTCCGTCAACTGCACATACGGTTCACGTCCACGCTGTCGCGGCAAGCTACCAGTGTTAAAGACTTCGATGGAGCTCCGTATGCCACGGCAAACTGGCTGACACTGACGGCGGCGGTGCACAAATGCTGCGCAGCTAGCGCCATTCGACGGCCAACACCGCGGTTCCTGGTGTGTCCGCTGTGCCGTGCGTGTGATCATTGCTTGTACAGCCCTCTCGCAGTGTCCGGAGCAAGTATGGTGGGTCTGACACACCGGTGTCAATGTGTTCTTTTTTCCATTTCCAGGAGTGTACATACAGAGACCATGCGCGCATGTTACCGATTGCCAAGTCTCGATTTGAACGGCTTGTACTTTATTATCGACAGTGCTGCAGCCCCGAAAATAGCGAAAAACTCTAAGCAAAATGATTCTGTAGGGAAGGTAAGTACTTTTGAATTCATCCTGCATTTTCTATCCAATTTATGTTACCGATATTTCGTAACAATATCACCTGGATTCTCCAGTAATAACAACAAACCAAGACATAATGCTGCGCCTATCACACCTCTCTTTATACTCTTAAAGATCCACGATTGCGGCACATAACCATCCCGATTCCACCATTTCGTGTGCTAGACGTGTGTTGGAAGGACGGATACAGTCCTTCATGAGTATTATTCTTATGTACAAGACAGAACAGCACATTGGGCGGATGGTATAGTATAGCACTGTAGTCGGATGCGCCCAGTCTTCCATAACCAAATTTTCGTCAGATGCAGTGCATTTGCTCTATTTTCTGGATGTCTATGACTTTGCTTGTGTCATGGATGGGTCCTTATCTTTAGATTGCGAGGGATTTTTTCAAATTTTATTTCTTTTGTGTTTTTTTCAAACAACTTCCGTGACTGTAATTTGAACAAACATGTATTGTAATACAGTGCTACATGCGTGCTAAAAGACCTGCAGCAGAAGTAGAAAATTTCCAGTCTTGGTGAAGTAGAAATAAGTAAAAAAATGTAGATTTTGTGTCACGGTACAATGAAAAACTTTGTGGTGCTTGCGACAGACGTTCTAGAAGTTGGAAATACAGAATGTCAATAAATCTTTACCCTGTTTTCAAGATTAAATATTAACTATATTAACCATGGCAGTGTTTGTTTCTTGTTGCAGTTGTATTAGGGATACCATGAAGTTACTGTACAGCTGTGTCTCATTCAAATCCTTTTAGGAACCCATGAAGTTTCTGTACAACTGTGTCTCAATCAACACTTTCGCCACAAGGAGCACTGTTTGAGCTATATCGTAAGACCAGCTCCCTCCCCCCTCTCCCCCCCTCCCCCCCCCCCCCTCCCCCAGGAGAAAACGCAATTTGCTGTGTGGATAGCAGAAAGCAAATCACCGAGTACTGTGTAGCGAAATTTTATGTCCCATTATGGAAAGAAAGCACTCGACATCAAGTTAATCAAAACATGGATAAAAACTTTTTTAGCAACGGAATCGGTTCAGAAACGTACAAGCAGCGGGAAACCATCAGTTTCAGCGGAGACTGTGAATGCAGTTCGAACCGCATTCACGAGATCGACACAGAAATCGATTAGACAAGCTTTGCCAGAGCTTCAAGTGCCAGAGAGTACAGTGCATAAAGCGGTTCACGAATGTGTTAAATTGTATGCATAGAAGGTCCAAATTGTTCAGGCGTTACAACCAGATGATCGCCCAAAATGTGAACAATTTGCAGTGAACATGCTGAACCGTTTGGATGAGAACAATATTTTCTTCAAGTGTATGTGTTTCTCCAATGAGGTTGCATTTCATGTTTGTGGGTGAATCAACCACCATAATGTCCGGATCTGAAGATCAGAAGATCCTCATGTCGTACGAGAACACATTCAGGACAGTCCAAAGGTTAATGTGTGCTCGAGTGATTGGCCCATTTTTCTTCCTTGAAAGCGTTGTAAGTGGATATTTTTATCTAGATGTGTTGGTGAATTCTACAGCTACAGGACATGCAAGACACTACCATCTGCCAGAAAGATGGCGCTCCCGCTCACTGGACTCTAGAAGTCTGCGATTTTCTTAATGAAACCTTCCCCAATAGGTGGACTGGCAGTGACGGCCAAATTCCATGGAGCCCAGGATCACCTGACATTAAGCCCTTACATTTCTTTATTTGGGGATATGTGAAAGATATTGTGTACAAAGCAGCAGTTCCATATATTGTGACATTGCAACAATGCATCAGAGAAGCGACTGGGACAGTCACGCCAGACATGTTGCAGAGTGTGTGGCAAGAGATAGGATATCGGCTTGATATTTTGCGTGTTACTGGTGGTCCCACATTTTGAAGTGATTTAAATGTTGAAGCCTATTATCTGTATTAAAAGTTTATGTAAACTTCAAAACTTAATGGGACATAAGTGATATACTGCATGTTTCATTTACTGTATCCAATAAAGAGTTACTTTTAATTGTTATCTGGGTAAAAATTTATGAACAACCTGTATTTCATTCACCAACCAGAACTAAATTATTCTCAAATAATTTTTTGAAATAAATGGTAGAGTAAGATGACTGAATATTTTCTCTATTCGTCATAAGTTCACTCTATGATGTGGATGGGGAGCATATGGTTCAGTGATTACAACGTCCCTGCGGTTACATTCCGCGAGTGACGGTTTACCGTATCATCGCCGCACTACGGCAGGACTTAGCTGCAGCAGGCGCTCGATCTGCCGCCGACGCGATTACGAATGTCTGCCCACGCTAAACACATCGCAATTTCCCAGCCGGCAAATCCATTTTCGTGCGCGGCTAACCGTTTAAGCTGCATTAACCGCTCCGTCCACCGCCCACGTTCATTCGGCCTTGACTAATCGTATCTCTCCTTCGATGCCGTGTTCCTGTGCGCATAAGCAAGAAGAAGCCACTAGGCTCTGCCTGTCAAAGAACACAGCCAAAAGAAAACACACATTGAATCATAGTCTTTTCCTTTTGGGAGATGAGGCGTGGACTGGTGTGATGCGACCCACTATGATTTCCTTGTCTATCATTCTCTTCGCCTGAACGTAACAGTTATGACCTATAACCTTAATAATTACTCAGACGTATCCAATATCTGTTTCCCCTCTACAGCTGTCTATCAACAACAGAACCCATGGTCTAGGGGTAGCGTCTTTGATAAGAAATCAAGAAGTTCCTAGGTCCAGTGTTCGAAACCTCCCACTGTTTACATTTTGCTTAACAATCAGTATTGGCGGCCGAAGACCCTCATTCTGCCAACGGCCTTGTCAAACAGAGCGGAGAAGCAGACGGAGGTTCAGAGCATTCTCTTGCCCTGGGGATGGGAAACTGCTCCTAAAAGCAGAAGAATCAGCAATAATCAATGGCATGAGGATGCAGAAGGCAATGGAAACCCACTGCATTAAAGACACGTTGCGTGTATCCATAGTGCCTGTGGCATGTAACTGAAAAAAATGTCACGATGATATCCCCACTGGCAACAGATTCCGAAATAGTCCTCCATTCGAATCACCGTGAAGGAACTGCCAAGGGGGAGGTGACCATGAGAAAAATATTGAATAATCAACGAAAGGATAACGTGGTATGTCAGAAGCTTGAACGTGGCAGGGAAACCAGAAAATCTGAAAACGGAAATGCAAAGGCTCAATCTAGATATAGTAGCGGTCAGTGGAGTGAAATGGAAAGAACAGAAGGAGTTCTGGTCAAATGAGTATACGGAAATATCAACAGCAGCAGAAAATGGTATAACGGGAGTAGAATTTGTTATGAATGGGAAGGTAGGGCGAAGAGTGTCGTGCTGTGATCAGTTCACTGAAAGGGCTGTTCTTACCAGACTCGACAGCAAACCGACACAGACAACGATAGTTCAGGTATACAAGCAAGCTGGAGATGAACAGGTGGAGAAAGTGTACGAAAATACTGAAAGGATAATGCAGTACGAAAAGGTAGATGAAAATCTAATAGTCATGGGGGACTGGAATGCAGTTGTAGGGGAAGGGGTAGAAGAGAAGGTGACAAGAGAATATCGGCTTGTGACAAGGAATGAGACATGAGAAAATGGTTCAAATGGCTCTCAGCACTATGGGACTTAACATCTGAGGTCATCAATCCCCTAGAACTTAGAACTACTTAAACCTAACTAACCTAAGGACATCACTCACATCCATGCCCGAGGCAGGATTCGAACCTGCGACCGTAGCGGTCGCGCGGGTCCAGACTGAAGCGCCTAGAACCGCTCGGCCACTCCGGCCGCCTAGACAGGACAAAGACAAATTGAGTTCTCTAATAAATTTCGTCTAGTAGTAGCAAATTCTCCGTTCAAGAATCACCAGGGGAGTAGGTATATTTGGAAAAGGCCGGGTAATCTTTCAACTACACTCCTGGAAATTGAAATAAGAACACCGTGAATTCATTGTCCCAGGAAGGGGAAACTTTATTGACACATTCCTGGGGTCAGATACATCACATGATCACACTGACAGAACCACAGGCACATAGACACAGGCAACAGAGCATGCACAATGTCGGCACTAGTACAGTGTATATCCACCTTTCGCAGCAATGCAGGCTGCTATTCTCCCATGGAGACGATCGTAGAGATGCTGGATGTAGTCCTGTGGAACGGCTTGCCATGCCATTTCCACCTGGCGCCTCAGTTGGACCAGCGTTCGTGCTGGACGTGCAGACCGCGTGAGACGACGCTTCATCCAGTCCCAAACATGCTCAATGGGGGACAGATCCGGAGATCTTGCTGGCCAGAGTAGTTGACTTACACCTTCTAGAGCACGTTGGGTGGCACGGGATACATGCGGACGTGCATTGTCCTGTTGGAACAGCAAGTTCCCTTGCCGGTCTAGGAATGGTAGAACGATGGGTTCGATGACGGTTTGAATGTACCGTGCACTATTCAGAGTCCCCTCGACGATCACCAGTGGTGTACGGCCAGTGTAGGAGATCGCTCCCCACACCATGATGCTGGGTGTTGGCCCTGTGTGCCTCGGTCGTATGCAGTCCTGATTGTGGCGCTCACCTGCACGGCGCCAAACACGCATACGACCATCATTGGCACCAAGGCAGAAGCGACTCTCATCGCTGAAGACGACACGTCTCCATTCGTCCCTCCATTCACGCCTGTCGCGACACCACTGGAGGCGGGCTGCACGATGTTGGGGCGTGAACGGAAGACGGCCTAACGGTGTGCAGGACCGTAGCCCAGCTTCATGGAGACGGTTGCAAATGGTCTTCGCCGATACCCCAGGAGCAACAGTGTCCCTAATTTGCTGGGAAGTGGCGGTGCGGTCCCCTACGGCACTGCGTAGGATCCTACGGTCTTGGCGTGCATCCGTGCGTCGCTGCGGTCCGGTCCCAGGTCGACGGGCACGTGCACCTTCCGCCGACCACTGGCGACAACATCGATGTACTGTGAAGACCTCACGCCCCACGTGTTGAGCAATTCGGCGGTACGTCCACCCGGCCTCCCGCATGCCCACTATACGCCCTCGCTCAAAGTCCGTCAACTGCACATACGGTTCACGTCCACACTGTCGCGGCATGCTACCAGTGTTAAAGACTGCGATGGAGCTCCGTATGCCACGGCAAACTGGCTGACACTGACGGCGGCGGTGCACAAATGCTGCGCAGCTAGCGCCATTCGACGGCCAACACCGCGGTTCCTGGTGTGTCCGCTGTGCCGTGCGTGTGATCATTGCTTGTACAGCCCTCTCGCAGTGTCCGGAGCAAGTATGGTGGGTCTGACACACCGGTGTCAATGTGTTCTTTTTTCCATTTCCAGGAGTGTAGATTACAACAACGTCAGACAGAGATGCCGAAATCAAATACCGGATTGTAAGGCGTATCCAAGAATAGATATAGCCTTAGATCGCAATGTAGTAGTGATGAAGAGTAGGCTGAAGTTTAAGACATTAGTCAGGAAGACTCAATTCGCAGAGAAGCGGGGCACAGAAGTACTAAGGAATGACGAGATGTGCTTGAAGTTCTCTAAGGTTATAGATACAGCAATAAGGCATGGCTCAGAAGGCAGTACAGTTGAAGAGAAATGGACATCTCTAAAAAGAGCCAACACAGAAGTTTGAAAGAAAGAAATAGGCACAAATAAGGTGACTGCGAAAAAAAAAAAAACAGGAATAACCGAAGAAATAGTTCTGTTGATGGATGAAAGACGGAAGTACAGAAATGTCCCGGGAAACTCAGGAGCACAGAAATAAAAGTCACCGAGAAATGAAATAAATAGGAAGTGCACGGAAATTAAGACGAAATTGCTGCATGAAAAATGTGAAGAAATCGAAAAAGAAATGAGTGTCGGAAGAACAGACTCAGCGTATAGGAAAGTCAAAACAACCATAGGTGAAAATAAAAGTATCAGTGGTAACATTAAGAGTGCAACGGGAATTCCACTGCAGAATCGGTGAGGAAAGAAATTTGTGGGATGCACTTCCTAAAACAAGTGACAGGATGATTCACAACATATTAAAATGTCAGGGAATAGTTTCCATGGCACTTGCGGGTTCTTTTTTCTTTCTTTCTTTTTTTTTCAGTCATCGGTCTCCAGACTGGTTTGATGCGGCCCGCCATAAAATCCTCTCCTGCGCCAAATTCTTCATCTCAGAGCAGCCGTTCCAACCTACGTCCTCAGTTATTTGCTGGATGTATTCCAATGTCTATCTCTCTCTACAGTTTTTGCCCTCTTCAGCTCCCTCTAGTACCATGGAAGTCATTCCCAGATATCTTAACAGATGTCCTATCATCCTGTCCCTTCTGCTTGTCAATGTTTTCCGCATACTCCTTTCCTCTTCGATCCTGTCCGGAAACTTCTCGTTCCTTACCCTAATAGTCCAGCTAATTTTCAACATTGGTCTGTAGCACCATATCTCAAATGCTTTGATTCTCTTCTGTTTCGATTTCCTCAGAATCCATGTTTCACTACTGTTGTATTCTCCAACAGTTTATTCGACGTAACTTCTTCTACAATACAATATCTGGCTGTACAATAGATGTAGATGTCCGTCGATCCAGCCGGAGATGTGGTTCCTCTCGGTCGGCTGGTACTTCGATCGGCGGTGCAGTACAGCGGCTTCGGTGATATCTTCTCGGAGACTCTGCTATAGCGGTTGCCATTAGCAGCGGACGAAGACAAGTCTGCCTTCGACCGGCCAGGCCTATATAGTGAGCTGGAGCCAATAGAAACCCGGCTTAGGAATCCGTGGCCGGATATGTCGCGGCGACCTCTGCAAGGAAAGGTTCATATTAATAGACTGGAATCTTCGGCGTGTTTTCCTGATGTCCTCGCCTGTTTGGCTGTTGGTTTGTTTCCCTCATAGCGTGGCTGTTATGTGCGGTGCTGCCTGCCATTTAGGGGAACCCGATGGCAGACAGTACAACTACCATACAGTGATGTACTCCAGACGTACATTCTCAGAAATGTCTTCCTCAAATTAAGGCATATGTTTGATAGTAGTAGACTTATCTTAGTCAGGAATGCCCTTTTTGAAATTGCTAGTCTGCTTTTGTTTCCTCCTTGCTCCGTCCGTCATTGGTTATTTTGCTTCCTAGATAGCAGAAATCCTTAACTTCATCTACTTCGTGACCATCAATCCTGAAGTCGATTTGGAGGAGGTAGGAGATCCAGTATTTGAATCGGAATTTAAAAGAGCTTTGTAAGGACTTAAAATAAAGTAAGGTGGAAGGGATAGATAATATTCCATCAGAAATTCTAATATCATTATGGGAAGTGGCAACAAACTTTCTATTTACATTGGTGAGTAGTATGTATGAGTCTGGCGACATACCATCTGACTTTCGAAAATATATCATCCAGACAATTCCGAAGACTGGAAAAACTGGCAAGTGCGAGAATTATCGCGAAATTAGCTTAAAAGATGATGCAACCAAGTTGTGGAGGGCGGACGTGATCCACCAGAACTTTGAGGACGCGAATGTCTTCCTTTGTGTTCCCATGCAGTCGAACATCGAGTCATCGTCACATTCAATGCTCCTTAAATATAGATATCGCGCATTTCGACCATGCCTGCTAATTTCGCTTAACACAAACAATTCCATTGCAACTGTAATCATTTACCACCATTGGCGTGTATGTGGCATACAACTAAGTCTTCTGGGTGCTTAACTTCTTTTATGAGGTGGTGTATTATCATAACAAAATCTGACAAAGAGAATACTCTATAACGCATGAAAACAAAAAATATATAAATAAAAGAGAGGAATTCTTCACCAAAAACTACATAAGTAAGTTAAAACCCTACAAACAGATTTCAAACACTTGATAAGTAGACTCTTAGGAAAACATAGCATACATTTTCAGCCAAGGAGAAATACAAACGTGTACAAAAGAACTTTTATGTACCTAAGTTTAGATGCCACTGTGTAAGACAGAAATTCTCATCTTACCCACAGAAAAGTTCAAGGCAGAAAAAATGCAAACGCTGCTCACCTTCTACCATAAACCTGCATCTTATACAACACTAAGAACAAAAATTTAGCTAATACATCACATGAGGGATATAAAAATTCCGTGTGCAGTAACACTGATGTCCTTTCATGTAGAAAGCATGTACTGTTACATACCTGTTGATGAGACCATAAAACTTACAGTACAAAGCCCAACAACATACAGCCAACTGAAGAAAGAATATGTATATGAAACCACATAACTATTTCAGGTACCATTACAACAGAACTAAACAAAAGATAGAAAAAGGCTTACCTAATGGCTCACGTATTTTAGGAATACTAGCCAACGTCTTCATTAATTGCACAGGAAAAGTAGTATTTAAACGTGTAATGCAAATAAGGCCACACCAGCATCTACTGAATCAGGTACGTAGATGACATAATATACACGATGGATGAATCTTGGATCAAAACATAATTGGAGAAAAACGTAAATACACTGAACCGCCAAAGAAACTGGTATAGGCATACGTCTTCAAATACGCAGATATGTATACAAGAAGAATATAATGCTGCTGTCGGCAACGCCTATATAAGACAACAACTGTCTAGAGCAGTTGTTAGATCAGTTACTACTGCTACAATTGCAACTTATCAAGATTTAAGTGAGTTTGAAAGTGGTGAACTTTGAATATCAGGAATTCGGTAAAACATCAAATCTCCGACACTGCTGCGGCCGGAAAAAGATCCTGCAAGAACAGCATCAACGATGACTGAAGAGAATCGTTCAACGTGACAGGAGTGCAACCCCTCCGCAAACTGCTGCAGATTTCAATGCTGGATCATCAGCAAGTGTCAGCGTGCGAGCCATTCAACGAAACATCATCGATATGGGCTTTCGGAGGACCACACGTGTACCATTGATGACTGCGCGACACAAAGCTTTACGCCTCTCCTGGGGCCGTCAACAACGACATTGGATGTTGATGACTGGAAAAATGTTGCCCAGTCGGACAAGTCTCGTTTCAAATTGTATCGAGTAGATGGACGTGTACGGGTATGGTGACAACCTCATGAATCCATGGACGCTGCATGTCGGCAGGGGACGTTCGAGTTGGTGGGGCCTCTACAGTGGAGTGGGGCGTGTGCAGTTGGAGTGATATGGAGTCCCCGATACGTCTAGGTACGACTATGACGGGTGACATGTACGTGAGCATCCTGTATGATCACCCGCATCCTTTCACGAGCATTGTGCATTCCGACTGACTAGGGCAATTTCACCAGGACAATGCAACACCCTACACGTTCAGATTTGGAACAGAGTGGCTCCAGGAACATTCTTCTGAGTTTAAACGCTTCCGCTGGCCACCAAACTCCCCAGACATGAGCATTATTGAGCATATCTGGGATGGCTTGCAATATGCTGTTCAGAAGAGATTTCCATCCCCTCGTACTCCTATGGACAGCCCTGCAGGATTCATGATGTCAGTTCCTTACAGCACTACTTCTGACATTAGTCGATTCCATGCCACATCGTGTTGTTGTACTTCAGCGTGCTCTCCGGAGCCCTACACGATATTAGGCAGGTGTACCAGTTTCTTTGGTTCTTCAGTGTAGAATACACAATATAAGTAGCCTGTTTATATGTTTGTACGTTGGCAGCGCTGTAGACTGCATTAATATCACTGACAGCGCTGTGCACCCTCTGTAAGAGACTCTGTGGCTGGTCGGACTCGCAGTTAGAAGTTAATAGTTAGCAGTGATGGAGGTGAGAAATAGTGTTAGTGCGAGCGGACGGTCTGGACGTGTGTCCGTCATGGAGATAATATTGGTTGGATATGGATTATAAAATGTGGATAATGGAATTATTGAGGGTCATAAATGAATACAATAATTTTGAGCTGTATTTGTCAGTGTTGAAACGATAAAGACAAGCAAAGTGACAGTACTTTAGTTTCATTCAGTAGTTTTAGAGTTAAGTAAAGAAGTTTCAACAAGAACGTAACGTTTTCGATAAAGAACGAGAACAAAACGTTTTCTGGACGTACCATGTAAAAAGGACAAGCACAACCGGCTTCTTACATATTCAGGATGTTACACAACTCCTATTACAGGCTGGCTGAAGGTGTAGAGCGACCTTAGTTGGTGAGCTTTCGATAAGGAACAGATATCCAGAAGGGTGCCTGTTTGATATACAATAAGTTTGAAGACAGGATCATCCCTCGCTTCATGGTACGCATACAAAGTAAGATGAAGGATATGTCTTCAGTCTTTGTTGTAATTACCAGATCACAGACAATTTTCGTCTGAATACAACACCTGTGAGAAACTGGTTCGTTGGTAAGAGGAGGGTCGACTGTGATGCTAAATGGACGCGCCGCACTCTCGACATTCAGGAGACTGTTCTTCGTCATGAACAGGAGAACCCAATGGCTACCAGTTGGTACATTGTCCGTGCCGTGGACTCCTGTAGAACAGACAGGTCAAATCTCACTGTCTTCTCTGTTTACATATTGTGAAGTGGGAGATTTGAAAGTGATTTGATCTTCAAACTTATTTTACATCCCAACTGTAAATTTTCGGGCTTGTATTCCTTATCAACATTTTGACTTTTAAATCCCCTCTGGAAGCCCTAGAAGCCTGTAATGTAAGAAAAATGCAATACCCACAGCCGTCCTTATAATGTCATTTATTCTATGGCGACCAGTTTCGGTGCTTCAGTGCACCATCTTCAGTCCTGTATGCAAGAACATAATGATAGCATCATCAAGTTACCCACCATGCAATACAAAGACGAACTGAAAACGGAATAAGAATTAAGGACAAGACTCTACAAGTGAATTTGGAGCAATCACTTGATAAAACCAACAGATGCATCCATCGCCACGTATCTAAAGTATGCCATAACGAATTTGCACTCTATAAATTGTAAAAATATACTATTTATTAATAATTTAATTCAAGAATGGCTCTGAGCACTATGGGACTTAACTTCTGAGGTAATCAGTCGCCTAGAGCTTAGAACTACTTAAGCCTAACTAACCTAAAGACATCACACACATCCATGCCTGAGGCAGGATTCGAACCTGCGACTGTAGCGGTCGCGCGGTTCCAGACTGAAGCGACTAGAACCGTTCGGCCACTCCGGCCGGCTAACTTTATTAATTAAATATTCCATGATTTTATAGGACGTTGGACGATACATTACACAATCGTGAAATAACCTACTAAACGACAAAAATAATTGTAGATAATGATAAATGTACGAAAGAAACTACAATCTCAGAAATAAGTAAAGCGAAGAAACATGCCTCTATGCGCAAGTGGTCCTTGCACATGGACAACATCACATCAAAATTATAAAATGTTAAGCTGAAAACCGAAAACAGGCATATATATATATATATAAAATGAATGTCCAAAAACGTGTCTAGAGTCCAGGTGCAGAGAATCACCTATGTCATACCATACACTGCATATATATCGGTAGAACTCAAGATAATGTTCAGGATGAACAACTTCTACACATCCATTAGAATGTAGTTCTTGCTGAAAGACGAACTAAAGAAAATATACTTGTCAGTATGGTAAGCTGTCAAAATGACAATACAAATGCATCTATGTGTCATGACAAAGTATAAAAATACTCAAGATGTAAGCCACTGAGGGGCATACTTATGTCACATACATAAAATTAATGTCCAAGACGTGTCAGAGGACCAAATATAAGACACCACTAACAATTATAAAATATGCACAATATATGAATAACCGCACAAGAAACTATGCATGGTGAACAACATTCATGTCCGATTGCATCCAAATATCATGCACTGCCCTGAAACACTAACATGCAAGGACACTATCTAACTAGCCTACAAGTATGCAGTGCACCATAAAGGATAACTCAGTCGTATCTGTTCATGAAGTATCAAAAAGCTTTCTGACTAGCGAACCATTCCAAAAGTACTCATTTGTATTAAACACAAGTGAACACAGAAAGTAAAATGAAATTTAAAATTACATATGCGTACGAATAAATGTACTATTATGTACTATAACCAGTACACACCTTGGTCTTTCAACCAGATTAAAACCAAAAACCATTACGTCCTCACAATCAAAAGTTCAAAAGAAACAAACTGGTCATGCATATCGTCTAAAAGACAAACCACTCTATTGATTGACCAGTGAGGAGGCCACAGAACACTACAGTAACTAAAAAATAAGAAAATCCAACGCATATGTGTAATGTAAGATTGCGAACACGTGACAGCAATCTATGATTTGACAATACCTACACTATTATAACAAGAACACTGGCAATCCCCAAGCCACCTCCAGTGGGACCTAAGTGAGGGTAATCGCAAATCCATGTAAAAGCTGAAGACGGCTGCATAATCACTAAATGTCTGACATACGACTAAATTAATTGCATGTTGAAGACAGGAGACATGCGAAGATATCTAGTTGTACTTATAGGGATAACACGCACAGTTCTATCACTAAGCACCTAACTACAGTCATGTCCAGTGGAACCCAAATGAAGGTAAATGCAAATCCATGTAAAACTGAAGATGGGTGCAAAGCCACTAAATGTGTCACATCTGACTAAAATAATTTAATCTAGTTATAATTCTAGAACTAACACACACAGTTCTACCACTGGGCACCTAACTAGAAATCAAAGACAGCAACATAAGCATCAGCATAGATCATTACCCGAAAAATCCTCTGAAATATGCTACAAACAATTTATCATGTATGAAAGCGAGCGCGATCACATAACCCAAACCAAGTCCAGTAACAGTTGTATCATGAGGCAACCAATTACCAATGACAGTGGCATTGCCAGTGGTTTTGTTATAATAGTGTATGTATTTTCAGCTCATAGACTGCTGCCACGAGTTCATAGTCTTATATAAAACAGACATATTGGATTTACTTATGATTTGGTTACTGGCATGCTGTGTAGCCTCGTCACTGGTCAATTACAATATGTATGGCCAGTATACTTCTTCTGAAATTTGATTGCATGGATGTGTTGAAAGACCAGGGCGTGTACTGGTTACAGTACATTTATTCATAAGTACATGTAATTCCAGATTTCATTTTATGTTTTTGCATTGATTTGTGTTTAATACATAGCCCATTTCTGTTACCATCCTCGCGAAGCTTAGACTTGTGCTCTAAGCCTTGCAGGGCAGTAATGTAAAGAGCATGGAAGCAAATCTTTATTCCACTTAATAAAAAAGGTTTATATAACTTATACCTGGAAAGTAAGAAATCCACTTTTTTATTTTATAAATTTACGTGCAAAGGTTATAGTCACTATATAAGTTACAGATAATCGTTGTTTCCCAGTAAAGGGCTGCATTATTTAATAAGTTTAAAATTTCTAACAATGAAGACTTACACCGTTTTACAAGAAAGAGCTTTTCAGGAAAGAGAAGTTATTTATGGAGTAACGGTTAAAACCTTCAGGTTATGTAGGTAAAAACCTGCTGGAAACATTGTTTCGATGATAAAAGATTCTGGTAATCAAAGGATGGGTTGAAGTGATTATTAAAAAAGCTGTGCACAGTGATAAGGTGCTAGACATTAGATAGGACGGGGATTCAAATGCAGCATCAGATCCTTCTAATTTTTATCTTTGTAGGGGCAGGCACCTGGTGGCATCCTTAAACTCTGAAATAGTGCAAAAGGAAAATGATGATGTGCTAGGTGAAATTTTAGGAAGCTGAAATCTGTGAGACGAGATTTTAAGAAAAGAAAATACACAGGACAGGCAATTCTGATGCTATTCTTGCTAATGGAAATAAGACCCAAGAAATGCCAAGACAACCAAAAAAACTTTTTTATGTCAAACAAGCGTTCAACAATGTGTGAAAGTTACTTAAAATTCTCAATAGAATACATGCGCTCGATGGGGAAGGAAGGTCAGTACACAATACGTGTAAGAACCCAGAGGTAACAGTATGAACTGAAGTCCACGGGAGAAGTGCTCACATTACAATAGGCGTGAGGCAAAGAAGCAGTCGTTCTTCTCTACTTTCCAACGTCTGTATCGAAGATGCAAGTGAAGAAATAAAATAAAGAGTCACGAGTCCGACAACATTTCAGCGTGAAATAATATGAGAAATAAGACTCGTCTACATCTACATTGATAATCTGCAAATCACATTTAAGTGCCAGGCAGAGGGTTCGTCGAACCACCTTCACAATTCTCTATTATTTCAATCTCGTATAGTGCCCGGGAAGAATGAACACCTATATCTTTCCGCACGATCTCTGATTTCCCTTATTTTATCTTGGTGATCGTTCATCCCTATGCAGGTCGTTGTCAACAAAACATTTTCGCATTCGGAGGAGAAAGTTGGTGATTGGAATTTCGTGTGAACAATCCGTTGCAACGAAAAACGCCTTTCTTTTAATGATATCCAGCCCAAATCCTATATCATTTCTGACACACACTCTCCAATTTCGCGATAATACAAAACGTGCTGCCTTTCTTTGAACTTTTTCGATGTACTCCGTCAGTCCTATCGTCGATGATATATTTCATGTAATGAGCTACTTACTAAGCACAAAATATTGGAAGCGGACCAAAGAAAGACGAAGGCACTGAGAAATATAATAAACAATGTTAGTGACAAGGTAATTATTAGAAAAGGGGAGCATAAGATAGAGACTACCATGGACAAAGGGAACATTCCTCGCCGTGAAGTTTACTAGTATCAAGCGTCATCCTTAATTTGAAAAACAAATTTCTGAGGATTCTCACCTGGAACACAGCACTGGAGGGGGGAGCGGAAGAAGGGACAGGATGCTAGGATGTATCTTGAGACATCAGGGAATACCTTCCACGGTAGCAGAGGGAGAAACAGAGGATAAATGTGGGGAAGGCGGACATTGGAATGTATCTAACAAGTAGTAGAAGATGTCGGGGCCTACAGCTATTAGATTGACACAGGAACGGAAATTGATAATATATGAAACCAGCGAGAAGAATGAGGACTCAATATACGATTGTATAAAGGAAACTTAGTCGTAAAAGGTGTCGTTTGGATAGTCTGAACAGTATTTATTAAAAGGTTAGCACAACGCATTGCTGTAGAGGTAGTGGACAGCTTGTGTGATGGAAACACATCCAAACGATAGAAAAGCAAGACAGTTATGTCCTGGTCGAAGCCAAAAGACAGTAAGGTGACATAGCGATATGATTACTGGGTTTTCCGCTGACTTTCTATTCAGAACCCCCTGTTGTTGTTGTTTTGGTCTTCAGTCCTGAGACTAGTTTGATGCAGCTCTCCATGCTACTCTATCCTGTGCAAGCTGCTTCATCTCCCAGTATGTACTGCAGCCTACATCCTTCTGAATCTGCTTAGTGTATTCATCTCTTGGTCTCCCTCTACGATTTTTACCCTCCACGCTGCCCTTCAATACTAAATTGGTGATCCCTTGATGCCTCAGGACATGTCCTACCAACCGATCCCTTCTTCTAGTCACGTTGTGCCACAAACTCCTCTTCTCCCCAATTCTATTCAATACCTCCTCATTAGTTATGTAATCTACCCATCTAATCTTCAGCATTCTTCTGTAGCATCACATTTCGAAAGCTTCTATTCTCTTCTTGTCTAAACTATTTATCGTCCATGTTTCACTTCCATACATCGCTACACTCCATACAAATACTTTCAGAAACGACTTCCTGACACTTAAATCTATACTCGATGATAACAAATTTCTCTTCTTCAGAAACGCTTCAGTTATTTTTCTCCCCAAATAGCAAAACTCCTTTACTACTTTAAGAGTCTCATTCCCTAATCTAATTCCCTCAGCATCACCCGAGTTAACTCGACTACATTCCATTATCCTCGTTTTGCTTTTGTTCATGTTCATCTTATATCCTCCTTTCAAGACTGCTCTTCCAAGTCCTTTGCTGTCTCTGACAGAACTACAATGTCATCGGCGAACCTCAAAGATTTTATTTCTTCTCCATGGATTTTTCTTTTGTTTCCTTATTGCTTGATCAATATACAGATTGAATAACATCGGGGAGATGATACAACCCTGTCGCACTCCCTTCCCAACCACTGCTTCCCTTTCATGTCCCTCGACTCATATAACTGCCATCTGGTTTCTGTACAGTTTGTAAATAGCCTTTCGCTCCCCTAAGCAGTACAAATTCCTCGCTTCCAGCAGTCAGCACTATTCAAAGTAAGCTGCAGCTCATATTGCACACATGTGCGTCAGCAGGGGCCAAGAACGACCACAATGCGCTGAAGTGTGGAGCGCTATGGCGGCTGGGGCGTTGTTTTCACGACCACGCGAGCGTCGTAAAACCCAGCAGAGGTCCAGCTGTCCGCCGTAAGCCGTCGTAAACGCGGCGGTTGCCGGCAGAGCGCGCACCCCACAGTAAAGCCGCCTGCCGGACTGCCTACTGGAACTCCAGCACTGCACAGCGTAGAGCCTGGGATGTGCAAGTCGGCCTAGTGCTGCACATGTTATTTATCATGTAACTAGTGTCTGCACAGAAAGTGGAATTACGACATGTAGTAAGAAGGGCAGTTTACATTTCAGGTAATACAACTCTCAGAAATTCTCTTTCTACTGTACACTATCACACCGTTCGCCAACAAAAAGAATCATCGCACATATTTCCTGAATTTCAGAGCCATTTGATGCACTAACTTACTCTCTACCGCCTAGATCCCGCACTCTGATAATTTTGTCCGCTCAGTCAATGTACCATATCACAGTACAAGTGTATACTTTTATTTTTATAATTATATATTTTATGATTTTGGTTGGGGTGGCTATAAATATTGTGGGCTAGCATGAGACTTTTAATTAACTTATACCACGATAACACTCGTACGGACATCGGCTGCCCTGAAGTACGTCCGATATAATAATTTTTAAACACAGCGTGACTCACCGCCTTCTAATAAATAGTTTGCGTGAGCGCTGCTATTTACAAAAGAAAATATGCGTATTCTTACGCAAACTGTAATTATTAATATGGGTCTCAGGGGTTACTGGTTATTTATGTAGCAAATTACATAAAGATTAACTAAGATATTGCAGAATGTAATGATTTTCAACATTTCTTTTTCATTATTTGCAAGCCAAATATGGAGAGAATCTCGTCTGCTGTTAGGCGGCCAAAATGAAACATGCTGAAATCATTTAGTGCTGTGAATTTTGGTAACTGAAATTAATTTTAACTTCGAAATCAATGAAAGATCAAAATTGAGAAGTCTCTCGCAATTACATTTGATAACATGAATCGTCAGCGTAGTGGCTGACTAAATCCTCCTAGGGGAGATGAGATCCCTGCACTACGAAGTCCTGTAAAAACTTTGTTAATTATAATTAATGGTTGCAATCTTGAAAGATGACAACTAAGTCAATTACACACACTTTCTAATAACAATTTCTATTATATGTTTCAAAAATACAGATTAAAGTTACGTTAATTATCAGACACCACTACAATGGCGGCCTACCGCTAGACGAAACAAAGCAGGAGAGATAGTTCAATCATAGCACTGTCTCTGATCTTCATGGCCTATGTTACACAGAGATTATTCCAAAAAAACTGTGTTTTGTTAATTACATCGATATTTGTGTTTTGATAATAATAACTTACGTTCTTTACTATTTGTTACACATTGCGCACACGTACACAATCTTGAAATAATTTATAATTCACACGTCTCATAATAAAAACTTCCTTTCCCTTTCTCCAAATGTCCATTTATGTGACGTACCGTCACAACCACCTCCAAATCGCGGAGCAGTGCCTTCTGATTGGCTGTAACACAGTGGTATTGTGGACCTAATCTCGTTGTGTTACACTGAATGATCTTAAGTGTGTTAACCAAGAGTGATTAATGTCACATGTACGATTCGAGCAGTGGCTATCAAGGTTGCAGAATCAGCATCGCAGCCTCCAGTAGTAAAATAAACCGTCAGTAAGGCACTATTAATACGCGGCTAGGATACCCATCTGGGATCCGCTGGGCAGTCTGGCGGCCGTCACTCGAACGACATGGGACGTCGGACGTCAGAGTCCGTGGTTCGGCGCTGCTCGGGCCACACAGCCTCACCGACGCCTTCAGCACTTTGGTCGTGTCTGCTCATGTTGTGGGGTTCGAGCAGTGATGCAGGCAAGCGCATGAACGACTCCAAACTCCGAACTCCAATGTCCGTTGACGAGTGGCAGCCGTCGGCCATTAACTATTCAACAGGTCCCGAACAGATCATCCGGTGTCTGATTCGGTGCGTGATAATAGTCTACTACGGGTTGACATGCTGGTTTTGGAAGCGACATCACGTAGCTGCCTCTTTTGACCCATCAGGGACAGGGGACATCAACTGGAGAAGTAATTAGCAATATCAATTAAATTTGCCAACAGCGGTGTAAGTGAGATGTTATTTTATTTTATTTTACTTTGACTGCCGGTTTGGCATTCCACTATGCCATCTTCAGGCCCCTGCGTAATAAAAGAGTAACATGTAGCATAAATCAGGATATACAAAGAAAGCTTACACAAGGTGAAGGGGAATCATAAAAGCACTTAAAGCAACAAAATGAAAGTAGTGGTGCTAAGATAAATCTCTGTGTACATCCAGAACAATAGAATAACACATGTGTACATATCTTTTAGTCATAAAACTATTTAACACTACGGAATTACAAGAGAAAATGCAAAAATTTTGAAAAGGTCAGAACTAGACAGTATACAATCAGGAGCTGGGCTGAACAAAGCTTGTCATTTATATATATAAATTCCCATGTAATTCCTATAGATGACGATATACTAGGGATTTCCTCATTTATAAGAATTATATAGGATTTTATATACATATATATATATATAAACAAATGGCAAGTTTTGTTCAGCCCAGCTCCTGATTGTATACTGTTTAGTTTAGAACTTTTTAATATTTTTGGTTGTTATCTTGTAATTCCGTAGTGTTAAACAGTTTTATGGCTAACAAATATGTACACATGTGTTATTTTATTGTCCTGGATGTACAAACAGATTTGTCTTAACGCAACTAATTTTCATTTTGTAGCTACAAGTGCTTTTATGTTTACCCGTCGCTTTGTGTAAGCTTTCTATGTACATCCTGATATACGTTACATGTATACTCTTTTATTATGCACAGGCCTGAAGATGACATAGTGGTATGCCGAAACTGGTACTCAAAACAAAATAAAATAAAATAAAATAACATCTCAGTTACACGGCTGTTGGCGAATTTCATTGATATTGACAGTCACGTAGCTGCCGCCTCTGCAATGCTGACGACATCCTGGACAGGCAGAGTTTGACGGATGCTGCAATTTTGCCGTAATATTGAGCACGTCAGTGACGTATGGCAACTTCTGCAATAGAGGCGGAAAGCGGACGGCAGTGCAATAGTGCGCATTACGAAGTTTTTGGAGAACGATTGTCTGTTCTATATTACTCAACATGGATTCCGTAAGTAGAGTTCTTAAGAAACATAGCTCTCTGTCTCCAACTGTTCACTCTAGACAAAGGATACCAGTTGGACATGCGGCACTATACAGCATCTCGTCGACGACTCTGGTCCTCATATTGCACAAACTGTGTTAGTAGCAGTTTATAACAGAACCAATAGTATGTCTTTGTCGCTTGTTTGACCTTTTCTGGATATGTAATGTTCCTAATCCATTATAAAGGGTGAATCAGGAGGAAAGATACGTGTTTTGACGGGTGATAGCATTAGTGATTCTGAACAAAGAACTTGATGTGGATATATGTCCTATTCCGAATGGTTTCCGAGATAGAACACTTTTAATGTACACTTCTATTTATTTTCTGTATTATTTATTGTCATTGTTTAATACGTACCACAGTAATATCAAGAAAATTGAGACGAACGTTTTGATACAGGACGCTTGTGGTCTATCAAGTCGGAAAATTACCTGAAACTGGCCTACAAAATGCACCTAAGCTACAGGCAAGCGCGTCGAGTGAGATTTTCAATATTCTCGCGCAAACAGTTAGTCCTCGAAAAAAAAAATGAATAGCACCTTTTTTGTAGCAAATTTAATTTAGTTTAATTGTGTACTGAGACACGTTTTCGTTAGAGTAATTAAACAAAAATGTACAAAAGTGATATTAAACGTGTTGTATCTCGGAAACCATTCGTAATAGGGCACATGTCCACATGAAGTTGTTTGTTCAAAAACACTAATACAATCGCATCCCAAAGCAGGTACGTTTCCTTCTGACTCACCCTGTATAAGGAAATATTTTCATGCGTCATTCTTGCATTCACGGTACCTAGTGGTCAAAATTGGAACTAACAATTTTTTTTTCCTGTTGTAAATCGGTTTCGCATTAGAGTACCATTACATTTCGCTACTATATGATAATTACGGTGTGCACTGGAAGTCTTTGAGTAGCTGCACTTTAATACCGCCCGATGTATAGGAAGGTTGCAACGCGAAATACTGCATCGAATTGCAGCAATATCGGCAAATTATCCACCGATAGGTGCAGGAACAATCCTGAAGGTAGATAAATGAAACGTAGTGCGCATAAACAGACAGAGACATATGCTACTGTTATGTCCAGATATTGACAATAAACCGCTCGAAATAATATAAATACATTACTGGCCATTAAAATTGCTACACCAAGAAGAAATTCAGATGATAAACGGGTATTCATTGGACAAATATATTGAACTAGAACTGACATGTGATAACATTTTCACGCAATTTGGGTGCACAGATTCTGAGAAATCAGTACCCAAAACAACCACTTCTGGCGGTAATAACGCCCTTGATACGCCTGGGCTTGAGTCAAACAGAGCTTGGATGGCGTGTACAGGTACAACTGCCCACGCAGCTTCAACACGATGCCTCAGTTCATCAAGAGTAGTGACTGGCGTATTGTGACGAACCAGTTGCTCGGCCACCATTGACCAGACGTTTTCAATTGGTGAGAGATTTGGAGAATGTACTGGCCAGGGCAGCAGTCGAACCTTCTCTGTATCCAGAAAGGCCCGTACAGGACCTGCAACATGCGGTCGTGCATTATTCTGCTGAAATGTAGGGTTTCGCAGGGATCGAATGAAGGGTAGAGCCACGGGTCGTAACACATCTGAAATGCAACGTCCACAGTTCAAAGTGCCGTCAATGCGAACAAGAGGTGACCGAGACGTGTAACCTATGGCACCCCATACCATCACGCCAGGTGATACGCCAGTATGGCGATGACGAATACACGCTTCCAATGTGCATTCACCCCGGTGTCGCCAAACACGGATGCGACCATCATGATTCTGTAAACAGAACCTGGATTCATCCGAAAGAATGACGTTTTGCATTCGTGCGCCCAGGTTCGTCGTTGAGTACACCATCGCAGGCGCTCCTGCCTGTGATGCAGCGTCAAGAGTAACCGCAGCCACGGCCTCCGAGCTGATTGTCCATGATTCTGCAAACGTCGTCTAACTGTTCGTGCATATGGTTGTTGTCTTGCAAACGTCCTCATCTGTTGACTCAGGGATCGAGACGTGGCTGCACGATCCGTTACAGCCATGCGGATAAGATGCCTGTCATCTCGACTGCTAGTGATACGAGGCCATTGGGATTCAGCACGGCGTTCCGTATTACCCTCCTGAACCCACCGATTCCATATTCTGCTAACAATCATTGGATCTCGACCAACGCGAGCAGCAATGTCGCGATAGGATAAACCGCAATCGCGATTGACTACAATCCGACCTTTATCAAAGTTGGAAACGAGATGGTATGCATTTCTCCTCCTTACACTAGGCATCACAACAACGTTTCACCAGGCAACGCCGGTCAGTTGCTGTTTGTGTATGAGAAATCGGTTGGAAACTTTCCCCATGTCAGCACGTTGTAGGTGTCGCCACCGGCGCCAACCTTGTGTAAATGCTCTGAAAAGCTGATCATTTGCATATCACATCATCTTCCTGTCGGCTAAATTTCGCGTCTGTAGCACGTCATCTTCGTGGTGTAGCAATTTTAATTGCCAGTAGTGTAGTAGAGGATCTAGGTGAAAACCTCCACACAGTCCTAAAATGGAATGACTACATCGAACTTATTCTAGGAAAAGATCTTAGACTGAAGTTAGTTGGAAAACTGATAGAGAAGGTAATTCATCGACGAAAGAAGTGGCATACAAAACACTTCTCAGACTGATTCTTGTGTATTGCTAATCAGTGTGCGACACTTCCCTGGTTGGGTTAATATTTATGAAACTAGTTTAGCGCCCGCTGCTTCGCTCCCGTAGACTGTATATTCTGCACAATTTCTTTTATTTTTCTTTTATCGGATTTCTATGTTGATCACAATTTGCAACATGTTTTAAACTTTTCACGCTAATTGAGGTCATAGAACTTCGGTCAATCCGAATGTACTTTTGACCAAACAACAATTTTGGTAGCTGTAGTCGGAGTTCTTTCTTAATCCTGCCTGCGTTGTGAGTTTCTATGAATTCATCCACTAAAACATATTTCTTTAGAAGTCAAATACCAGTTTTCGTGTATTTAGCTTTAAATGTGTTTTGATATAACGAAAAATTTTTATAAAAATTTCATCTTCTGCTTTATCCCCTTAGGACTTGAATTTACAAAACACAAAAGGACGCACTTTTTATATTTATAACCGAGAAGCAGAATATAAATTTTCTTATATTTAGCTTTAAAATTTTCATAAAAGTAGTTCAGTAACTATTTATTTTCAAAATAAAGTTTCAGCCACTATACACCTCCTTACTGCTTGAATTTCCAAAAGTTCTGAAAGCACTCCGTCTTCAGGCCACAAGTGGACCTTCGGTACCATCCGACCGCCGTGTCATTCTCAGTTGACGATGCGGATAGGAGGGGCGTGTGGTCAGCACGCCGCTCTCCCGGTCGTTATGATGGTTTTCTTTGACCGGAGCCGCTGCTATTCGATCGAATAGCTCCTCAAATGGCATCACGAGGCTGAGTGCACCCCGAAAAATGGCAACAGCACATGGGGACCCTACTGGTCACTCATCCAAGTGCCGGCCACGCCTGACAGCGCTTTACTTCGGTGATCTGACGGGAACTGCTGTACCCACTGTGTTACTGAGAAATCAAATACCAATATTCGCAATTCTAGATTCAAAATTGCCTTAATAGCGACATATTTTCAAAATTATTTCATTCCCTACTTCCAAAAGGGGCGAATTTCTAAAAATCCCTTCTTAAGTGTGGCATACATTTCCGAATTTGAGGTTTCTATCCTTACCAGTTTGCGGTGGCCGATGAAGAGCCAGTCAGTCAGTCAGTCGTTAGTAAATTTCGTTTTAGATATATAGATAGAGAATATCCAAAGAATAGTGGTGCATTTCGTCACGGAATCGTATACGAAGCTCGAGAGCGGTATGGAGTTGCTGAGCGAAATCCAGTGGCAAACGCGTTATGGAGTCGTGCGAGGTATTTCCTCCATCAACATAATCTTCACGAAATGATCACGACGAGAAAATCAGGTAAATTAGAGGTCAATGGAGGCTCATGGACTGTCGCTCTTCCCATGTATCATTCGCAAATAGAATAGAGAGCTGCTGCTACACACTGAAATTGTGCGGAGCATATATCCTGATGCAGACAAAAGTCTTTCTTCAGGATTTGCAGAAATGAAAGTAAATCTGTGTTGCAGGAATGTTTCATTGTATTTTTGCACACAGAGGCAACAATGTCTTTAGTTTTAGCTATTACTCATTGCCTATTATAGCTGGATCTATAACTTCATTATTACTTGTTGTCATGACGTTTGACTGATTTAAGCAATTATCCACTGGTAAGACATTGTGGCATTTTTTTGGCAACTCTTAACTTACTAAACATACTATGTTATGCATTGAGGTGAAAAAAATCATGAGATACCTCTTAATATCGTGTCAGATAGCTTTTAGCTGACGTACAGCAGAAAGTTGACGTGGAATGGACTTAACGAGTTGTTGAAAGTGCCCTGCAGAAATATTGAGCCATGCTACCTCTTTAGCCATCCATAATTCAGAAGGTGTTGCTGGTGCAGGATTATATTCACGAACTGACCTCTCGACTACACCCCATAAACGTTCTGTGGGATTCATGTCGGGGAAGTTGTTTGGTCCTATCATTCGCTAGAATTGTCCAGAGTGTTCTTCACACCAATTGCGAACATTGCGGCCCGGAAAACGGCTCTAAGCACTATGGGACTTAACATCTGAGGTCATTAGTCCCCTAGACTTAGAACTACTTAAACCTAACTAACCTAAGGACATCACACACATCCATGCCCAAAGCAGGATTCGAACCTTCGACCGTAGCAGCAGCGCGGTTCCGGACTGAAGCGCCTATAACCGCTCGGTCACAGCGGCCGGCGATTTCGGCCCAGTGACATGGCTACAAATGGTCTCCAAGTAGCTGAAGATAACCATTTACAGCCAACAATCTGTTCAGTTGGACTGGATGATCCCGTTCATTGCATGTAAGCACAGTCCACACTATTATGGAGCCACTTTGCGTAGTTGACAACTTGGACCATGGTTTCGTGGGGTTTGCGCGACACTCGAACCCTACCATCAGCTCTTACCAACTGAAATCGGGACTCGTCTGACCAGTCCACCGTTTCCCTGCCATCTAGGGTCCAACCGATATGGTCGCGAGTCCAGAGGAGGTGCGGCCATGGTGTCACCAAAGTCATTCGCGACGGCCATCTGCTGCCGTAGCCCATTAGCGCCGTATTTCACCGCACTGCCATAGCAGATACGTTCACCGTACGTCGCAAATTGATTTCTGCGGTTATTTCACGCAGAGTTGCTTGTCTGTTATCACAGACAACTTTACACGAACGCCGCTGCTCTCGGTTGTTAAGTGAAGGCCGTCGGCCACTGTCTCGTTTGTGGTGAGACGTAATGGCTGAAATTTAATATTCTTGGCATACTCTTGACACTGTGGATTTTGGAATACTGAATTCGCTAACAATTTCCGAGATGCAGTGTCCCACGCGTCTACCTCCAACTGTCTATCGTGCGGCTATGACAGCCCCGCCTATGCACTGCCCTTTTGTACCTTATGTACGCGATACCACCGCCGTCTATGTACGGTATTTGCATATCGCTATCCCATGACCTGTGTTAGCTCAGTACGTACGTAGTTTGTCTATCGTGCTCTGATGATGATGTCTGGTTTGTGGGGCCTTCAACTGCGCAGTCATCAGCGCCTGTTCGTGCACTGAATTTTTATAGAAGTTAAACACTGTGGCCGGCCGAGGTGGCCGAGCGGTTCTAGACGCTACAGTCTGGAACTGCGAGACTGCTACGGTCGAAGGTTCGAATCCTGCCTCGGGCATGGATGTGTGTGATGTCCTTGGGTTAGTTAGGTTTAAGTAGTTCTAAGTTCTAGGGGACTGATGACTTCAGAAGTTAAGTCCCATGAGTGCTCAGAGCCATTTTTTTAAACACTGTGAATGAAACTGAACAACTTGCCATATCACCCAAACAATGGATAACAAAATGTTAATAACTGTTACATACACAGCTGCCGTGAACAACAACGGAGATACTCTGCGAAAGCGATTGTCGGAACGTTATAGGTGTTCCCTAAAGCCCCACAATTCTTCGTCGGAGAAAATAGGCAACAGAGTGGTCAAACGCCACATCAAACGAATTTGAACATTTCTCGTTATTGAAAACTGTTACTGTTTGCAATAAAGTACTGAAGATTGTAATCAATGGGTATCACCAGAGAGTGGTTAAGGTTCTTCACCTTTAACTGTACAGAAATGTTAACCCTAAAATTTCCTGGCAGTTTAGAACCGTGTGTCTGACCGGTACCCGAACCTGTAATCTTTTGCCTGTCGTGGCCAAGTGCTACACCAACTAAGCTATCCAAGCTCCACTCACGGTCCACCCACGCAGCTGTGTGTGCGTTTCGTGTTGATAGCTCAGTCCCGGGCCTCCACACAGTTTTAATCTGCTGGGAAGCTACAAATCAGCACACGCTCCATTTTATGGTGGAAATTCATTCTGGTATGTCAAAATTGCTGGTTAAGTAGTAGTGTAAGCTTAGGGACTGATGACCTTAGCAGTTACGTCCCGAAAGAAACAAAATAACAAGATTAAAAATTACGATAAACAGTTTCTTCCAGGATAGTTGTTTTATCATTAAACATGTTCAAGCGTCCTCCAGCGTGGTCAAAGTCCCTGTCTGAGAAACCCTGTATACCACGAAGTAATTCAATTACAGGACAAGGACAGCTATGAAATGACTGATTTCAAAAAAATGGCTCTGAGCACTATGGGACTTAACATCTGTGGTCATCAGTCCCCTAGAACTTAGAACTACTTAAATCTAACTAACCTAAGGACATCACACACATCCATGTCCGAGGCAGGATTCGAACCTGCGACCGTAGCGGTCGCGCGGTTCCAAACTGACGCGCTTAGAACCGCACGGCCACACCGGCCGGCTAACTACTGCATACATTCAGTATCAATATCTTCCTTTAATAATCACAAACTGAGAAGAGGCCTACGTGACAAATACTTCATCGTAACTAAACTGAATGTTTATGTTATTTCTTTATAATTTATTATGATAGAAAATACGCCTCTAGGCGATTTATTGATGGTAGCTAGATTTCCCGGTATTCGTTACAGTCTTGTGGCGTTGCAACTTCCTGCTGTACAACAACTTATATATCGAGTTGAAAAAACTCGTGGCTTGCCTCCTAATATGGTGTCGGACCTCCTTTTGCCCGGCGTAATGCAGCAACGTGAAGTGTCATTAACTCAACTAGTTGGAACCATTTATAGTTACGAGAGTGTTTCCGGTGCTCGATTTTGTGAACGAACTTTCCTCTCGATTACATCCCACAAATTTTCGATGGGTGCTCAGATCATTCGGCCGATGTGTCCAGAGTGTTCTTAAACCAATCGCGAACAGTTGTAGTAGCGTAACATGGCTCACTGTCATCGATAAAATTTCGTTCTTTTTTGGCGACACGAAGTCCGAGTAGCCGAACGTAACTATTTCCAGTCAATGATCCAGTACATTCCATGTCAATACAGCCCAAACTATTATGCAGACACCAGCAGCTTGCACAGCGCCTTGTTGACAACCTTGGTCCATGACTTCGTGGGGTCTGAGCCACACTCTAACCCTACCATCGGCTCTTATCAACTGAAATCGGGATTCATCTGACCACGCCACGGTTTTCCAGTTGGCTAGGGTCTAATCGATATGGTAACTAGTCTAGGAGAGGCGCTGCCTTGTTGTTATCAAAGGCACTTGCGTCGGTCGGCTGTTGCTATAGCTCATTAACGCCACACTGACCTAACGGAAACGTTCGTCTCACAGCTCACATCAATTTCTGCTGTTATTTCATGCAGTGTTGCTTGTCTTTCAGCACTGTCCACTCTACGCAAATGCCGCTTCCCTCAGTCGTTAAGTGAAGGCTGTCGACCACTGCGTTATCCGTGGTGAGAGGCAATGCCAGCAATTTGCTACTTTCGGCCCACTTGTCGCGTAATCCCCACCGTGTTTTTGACTTTATATGGAATAATATTTTAATTAACTGTATAATGCTTATTGTTGCGAGCACAATAGACAAAATGCGATTCTTATTATTAGTTTCTGCAGTTGAAAATATTTTAACTTTGTGCACTTTGATCTATTACGTAGGGATTCGCACAACATTAAAAGATTTCCCGCTGTGCACGTATGATCTTTAATTTGCAAACTATTTTTGTGTAACCCTGATCTGGCTTGTTATAAATGGAACACGGTATCATTACTTTAACTAATTATGAATTTAAACATGTCCTTCGCTACTTTCATCTCTGTGATGCACTGAAAATTACTCTTATTATACGTACAGAAGTTACAGTATGCTATGTTCGCTAAACGTAAAAGCTGCAGTGGATTTTTTAAATATATGAACACTATTGATTGCCACGACTAACACGAGAGCATGAAACTAAAAATGGAATTTGGTTTTTGTATTATTAGCCAGAACAGGTTTCATCACAGCAGTCTTTGATATCACACAAGTAAAATTTTATTGCTCTTATTGACTTAAATTAATTAGGTCACTGATATTGTAATAGCAGTTGGCCATGTCCACCTGAAAATGACATATAAAATCCACTATTCACGTCTGATGTCTCCGGGAAGTTGAAAGAAATAATTTTAATGTTGCGGGAAAAAAGCTTTCACTCAATTTAATTTGAATTTGCCGCGGCAGCGGCTCCCGCGATCTCTGCACACCTCTGCGTCATGTAAAATTCTAAATATGCTGAAAACGGCTAAAAATGTGGAATGACATACTGGGCAAGCTAGCAATAAATTATTACAAGTATTTTTAACAATTTCTATATTCAAAAATCAACATTAATTTAATGTGCACACCTTTTTCATTCATTAGCCTCCAATGGCGTCTTTCTCGAACAAGGAACAAAAGAATGTTAACTAAGCATTCAATCGAGCGTTACAGGCTCTAACAACTTTAACGGATACAAGAAGACAGAGAGAGTAATGTCTTACCCTCCACTATTTATAGGCAATTTAATATGCATCTTCGTTATTTTTTTAATTATCATTGTCTGCCTCGATTTCCATACTCGCCGACCACAGACGTTATTTGCAAAATATAGATATATAATTATTGCACAAACATATAAATGAAAAAAGATTATTTATTTTTTTACAAAGTCTACATTATCGACAACCGTTCATACAGATATGAAATAATAATAATAGTAGAGATAAATGTTTCTTTTTTCACATATATTGCAACGATTTTGTGAATGTCTTGCCAGGGGACGTCACACACTCTTGACACTGTGGTTCTTGGAATATTGAATTCCCTAACGGTATCCGGAATACAAAGGTCCAAGCGTCCAGCTCCAACTACCGTTCCCGATTCAGTCTTTTAATTCGCGTCTTAAAGCCATAATCACGTAGAAATCCTTCTCATATGAATCATCTGAATATAAACGATAGCTCCGCCAATGCGCTGCCCTTTTATACCTTGTGCACGCTATACTATCGCCATATATATATGTGCTTATCGGTATCCTATGATTTTTGTCACTTCAGTGACAGCCAGGATCGTATAACACTCCCTTTGGATACTGCGCAACTTACTTTTCCCGCTGACAATTCGTCCGTTTAAGAATGACGTGTTGGGTACCATGATATTGTTCACAAGTCTTCGTTCACGCCTAACACGGTGGTAATAAAGTTTTTCGATCAGGTTATTCTATACAAGCGGTTGACGTCACTTTATAAGTGGTAGTTACGAGAACGAAGAGAGCAAATTATCAAGGATTGAACACTGGCGGTCTCCAGAGCACACACATTTCCATAATGACTTCTCCAACCCCAGCCGAATCGTCGACGTCTGTTTTTAAGGTAGGCATCGAATCACAGTATTACAGTGAAAAATTCCGCTCCTAACCAATACGTCGAAATCAAGACTATCAAAGGCCTTGCTGGAATCAACCAATGTTAAAATTGTTGCTTCATGCCAGTCCATGTCACGTTTGATGTCACAGCCATGATGTTTTCAAAACCCTGATTGATAATTGTCTTGGCTCTTAAACGATTTGAAGGAATCCGACAGCTGTTTATGAAAAATGTACACTAATGATGTCATCTCTGTAACTACGATTTCGGCGATCGTGCTATGACTGAAAGGAGGAACCGTATTACGATCTCCTGCGACAAAACAGTTTCGGAAGACCGAACTCAGTATTTCTGTTTTCACTGAGGTGACAAAAGTCACAGGATACCTTCTGATTTCGTGTCGGACTTCCTTTCGCCGACCACTGTATGGACTCAACAAGTCGTTAGTGACCCCTGCAGAAATACTCAGCAATGCTGCCTCTACAGCTGTCCATAACAGAGAAAGCGTAGCCGGTGAACGGTGCTCGATGTGTTCCACGAACTTACCTCTCGATCATGTCCCATAAATATTCCTAGGGATTCTTGTCGGGAGATCTGGGTGGCTTAATCATTAGTTCGAAATGTGCAGAAAGTTCTTCGAAACAATCGCAGTGACTTGGTCCATTATCATCCGCAAAAATTCCTTCGTGATTCGGACCATGAAGTCCATGAATGGGTGCAAATGGTGTCAGTTGGTCCAGTGGAGCCTGTCCACTACACATAAACACAGCCCATACCATTATGCGGCCACCATCTGCTTGCATAGTTCGTTGTTGACACTTTGGTCCACGGCTTCGCGGGGTCTAGCCATACTCAAACCGAAATCGGGACTCATCTGACCAGGCCACGGTTTTCCAGTCATCAAGGGTCCAACCGATATGGTCACGAACAAGGAGAGGTTCTGCGGACGATGTTCTGTTAGCAAAGGAACTCGTGAAGGTCGTCTGCTGCCAGGGCACATTAACTCCAAGTTTCGCCACACTGTTCTATCGGATACATTCGTCGTACGTCCCACACTGATTTCTGCGACGATTTCAAGCAGTGTTGCTTGTCTGTTAGCACTGGCAACCCTACCCAAACGCGCTGCTCTCGATCGTGAAGCGAAGGCTGTCGGCCACTGCGTTGTCCGTAGTGCGAGATAATGTCAGAAATTTGGTATCCTCGAGACACTCTTGGCAGTGTCGATCTCGGAATATTGGATTCCCCAACGATTTCCAGAATGGAATACCCCGAGCGTCTAGCTCCAACTACCATTCCGCGTGCAAAGTATGTTACTTCCCGTCGTGTGGCCATAATCGTTGAGTACAAATCACAGCGCCGCAGATGCACTGCCCCCTTTTTACCTTATGTACCCGATACTGCCTCCATCTGTATATGTGCATATCGCCATCCTATACCTCTTGTCACCTCAGTTTAGATAAACAGTAATGCCATCTCGTGCCGTCCTGTTGAACGCCTCTTGTCTTACTATGTTCCTCACTGGAAACCAGTGCTTACGCTAGATTGACAAAAATAAAATAAAACAAATAAAATAAAACATGGAAAAAAACAAGTAATGCTTTTAACAGTTTCCACAATGAAACATTGTCTCAAAATATGGTAGAAAACCCGAAGAGATTCTGATCGTATGTAAAGTACACCAGTGGAAAAAAACAGTCAATACCGTCACTGCGCGATAGCAATGGAAATGTTATGATGATGGTGCCACTAAAGCGGACTTACTAAATACACTTTTCCGTAACTCCTTCACGAAAGAAGAGCAAGTAAAATTCCAGAATTCTAAACCAGAACAACTGTTAGCATGAGTGACATAAAAGTAGATATCTTAGGTGTTACGAAACAACTCAAATCTCTTAAGAAAGACAAGTCCTCCGGTCCTGATGGTGTACCAATCACGTTTCTCTCGGAGTATGCAGACACAATAGTGCCTTTCGTAGCAATCATATACAACCACTCACTTGACGGAAGGTCTGTTCCTAAAGAGTGGAAAGCAGCACAGGTCACACCAATATTCAAGAAAGGAAATAGGAGTAACCCATTGAATCACAGACCCTTATCACCGACCTCAATTTGCAGCAGGATTTTGGAGCATATACTGTACTCGAACATTATGGTTCAAAAAAATGGTTCAAATGGCTCTGAGCACTATGGGACTTAACATCTATGGTCATCAGTCCTCTAGAACTTAGAACTACTTAAACCTAACTAACCTAAGGACAGCACACAACACCCAGTCATCACGAGGCAGAAAAAATCCCTGACCCCGCCGGGAATCGAACCCGGGAACCCGGGCGCGGGAAGCGAGAACGCTACCCCACGACCACGAGCTGCGGACGGCGCGAATATTATGAATCACCTTGAAGATAATTACTTATTGATACATAACCAACACCGATTCAGAAAATATCGTTCTTGTGCAACGCAGCTAGCTCTAATTCCATGAAGTAATGAGTGCTGTAGACAAGGGATCTCAGATCGATTCCATATTCCTAAATTTCCAGAAGGCTTTTGATACCGTTCCTCACAAGCGACTACTAATCAAATTGCTTGCATATGGAGTATCGTCTCAGTTGTGTGACTGGATTCGTGATTTCCTCTCAGAGAGGTCACAGTTCGTAGTGAAAGACGGTAAGTCATCGAGTAGAACAGAAGTGATATCTGGCGTTCCGCGAGGTAGAGTCATAGGCCCTCTGCTGTTTCTGATTTATATGAATGATCTAGGTGATAATCTGAGCAGCCCCTTAGATTGTTTGCAGATGACCCTGTAATTTACCGTCTAGTAAAATCATCAGACGATCAATTCCAATTACAAAATGATCTAGAGAGAATTTCCGTATGGTGAGAAAAGCGGCAATTGCACTAACAGAAAAGTGCGAGGACATCCACATACTAAAAGAAATCCGATAAATTTTGGGTATTCGATAAATCGCACAAATCTAAAGGCTGTCAATTAGACTAAATATCTAGGAATTACAATTACGAGCAACTAAAATTAGAAAGACCACATAGATAATATTGTGGGGAAGGCGAAACAAAGACTGCTCTTTTTTGGCAGAACACTTACAAGATGCGACAAGCCCACCAAAGAGAGAGCCTACATTACGGTTGTCCGTCCTCTGCTGGAATATTGCTGCGCGGTGTGGGATCCTTACCAGGTAGGATTTACGGAGGACATCGATAAAGTGCAAATAAGGGCAGCTCGTTTCGTGTTATCGCGCAACAGGAGCGAAAGTATCACTGATTTCATATGCGGGTTGCGGTGGCAGTCACTGAAACAAAGGCGAATTTCTTTGCGACGAGATCTATTTACGAAATTTCAATCACCAACTTTCTCTTCCGAATGCGAAAATATTTTGATGACAACCACCTACGCAGGGAGAGATGATCATAATAATAAAATAAGAGAAATCAGAGCTAGAACGGAAATATTTAGGTGTTTCTTTTTCCTACGCGCCATTCTAGAGTCGAATGGTAGAGAAGTAGTATGAAAATGGTTCGATGAACCCTCTGCTAGGCACTTAAGTGTGAATTGCAGAGTAACCATGTAGATGTAGAAACTGATATGAAAAGACGCCTTTAATGTTCATCAATCCTGCTTTCTGTGTAGGGAGTGACCAGAGCAGAAGTATGTTCAGTGAACAATTGGCAGAGAGTACTCTACTCAGTCCGCCACACCTAGATCTCAATAAGTGACACCTCGAGCCGAAGGGAGGTGACAGTGAGCTCTACAGACTTTCACCTCACTTCCTTTTCCTTGTCAGACAACCTGGTTTCTCCCAGGCGGCATGACAAGCGGGTAACGAAGCGTTCGGTTCAGTTGGAGCTGTTACTCGGTAACAATTTGCATGCCGTGCACTCGCGCAGTGTGACAGAACGTCAGATACGGCGTGGCCTCGCGTTGTTATTCAGATCGCATCACGCAGATAAACAGCTTTAAATATTCACGAGCTGTCCTCCGGACGTTCGTGGCGACATGGCTGTTCCCCTCCCGCGAACAGCTCTCCTCCACGGATTCGCGTGCTCTTATCAGTATCGCTGAAAGCATAAACCTCGCTCGGCGGCGTGGTCTAAAAGCGGAAAATAGCACCCAGATTACGTGTTTGTACAACAGATACCATCTTCCATAGTTACGACTTTATGCAGCCAGTTTGGTTGAAATCCCTAAACTAGCAGGACAGAGCGGGTGAGGTTACATTTGTAGAAAGGAGCCAAACTAAGTTCCTGTCAGTTACACTCAACATATAAGTTTTATTAGTTAAAATACACAATAACATAAGCAAGAATTAAAAACTCTCAAGGTTTTAACAAAAGAGCTCCTTTGATTTGATTTAAATCGGCTGAAAGCCACATATAAAAATCCAGGGTCCAACAGGTAAGCAAGGAATTGAGGTCCAGGAGTTCTGGAAGTTTCACTTCTTCAAAAAAAAAATTTTTTTTTGCTTCAATAAAAATAGGCTGATGGCCACACATTAAGCAAGAACAGTGTTACGGCTTAAGGCCAAAACAAAGATTTTCAATGTTAATTCTAAATAGGCTGAAACCTGGCTGAAGGCCACATTTCACCCACCAAACAATTTAACGGCTTACAGCCTAGGAAGAAGGGCTTTCAATTTAACAAGCTAAGGGCCTTAGCTTGAAACATTTCATGCAAACTCGGCTGAAGGCCACATACTAAAGAATAACGATCTTATTACTTAAGGGCAAGACAAAGTTTTCAATTTTCAATTTAAGAGAGATTAAACTCGGCTGAAGGCCACATACTAGAGAATAAGTCTTATTACCCAAGGGCAAGACCAAACTTTTGAAATTTTAATTTAAAGGAGATTAAAACTCAGCTGAAAGCCACACACCATGTCAAAACGATTTTACAGCTTAAGGCCTAGGAAGAAGGGCTTCAATTTGAAAAGCGTGAGGAACTTAGTTTAAAACATTTCATGCAAACTCGGCCTAAGGCCATGTACACCCCCCCCCCCCCCAACAAAAACAATGTTATGACTTAACGGCAAGAGAAACATTTTAAATTTTCAGTTTAAGAGAGTTTAAAACTCGGCTGCAGGCCACACATCATGTCAAAACAATTTTACGGCTTAAGGACAAAAGAGAAAAAAACTTACATTTTTAATAAGCTAAAACTTGGTGAAGGCCACACAGAGTACTTACGACTAAAACGAAGTCACTGTGTAAAACACAAGGAGAGGCGCTCAGAAGGTTCCAAGGGTCGGTCTTGGAAGTAACACTAACGCACGTTTAGGTGAGGCAGGCAGCCAGACCGACAACCTCTTGATCGGAAGGCAACACAACCGAAGGCCAGCCGACATACCAACCAACCAAATCAGTTCTGCTCCACCCGACAAGCAAAACGACAAGAAGACGTCAATAGCTCAACATTCTGGATACTGGTGCCCAATCCAGCCTAGTCAGAATAAACGCCCAAAACTACCAACACATCTCAGCTGTCGAACTACACGCCGTGCTCGATAGCAACAACACGACGAGGAAAATACACTGCCAAAATCTATGTCAACGCCCAGGGCAGGTAACCAGAACGTCAATGGCCGCAATACAGAGGATACCGCTGGTGTGCTTCACTAATGAAGGAGTGAATTAAATTAAGTTAAACCCCATCCAAGAAAACGGCTGAAGTTCTAGCCGACTTCAATGCACACATGCTGCTGCGCTTGGGAATCTAGCAGAAAGCAACAAAAAAAATGTTCAAATGTATGTGAAATCTTATGGGACTTAACTGCTAAGGTCATCAGTCCCTAAGCTTACACACTACTTAACCTAAATTATCCTAAGGACAAACACACACACACTCCCATGCCCGAGGGAGGTCTCGAACCTTCGCAGGGAGCAGCCATACAGTCCATGACTGCAGCGCCTCAGACCGCTCGGCTAATCCCGCGCGGCAGAAAGCAACAACCAGGATCAAACGAAGAGAAGTGATAGCAGCTGAGGCTTGATAGTAGGCTAAGTGAGCAAACTTTGTGACCCCCTCAAGAAGCGCCTTACAACTCCAAGCGCGCGTGCACGCCGCCAGCGGCTCCGGCCCGGCTCTGCGCGATTGGGACCTCCTCGCTGCTCTGCGCCAACCGACCGACTGCCCGACACCGGGAAACGGTCAAAAGATCAAATACACGTCGGCCGATGAGATGACCGACTGAACGACCAACCAACGGTCGTTCCCGTTCCAGTCTTCTTCAGTCGGGCAGTACGTGTGTCGCCAGCAGTCGGCAAGCACTGGCTGTCCGCGCCTCACCAGCGCTCCGTCCCCGACTTCACTGCTGCTGCGTCCCGACTGCACTCCTGGTCCGTCTCCAACTCAACTCCAGACACACGACGACCCGGAAGAACTATCGATCTATCCCGATATGTGGTACGACAGTGCACTTATCGATAAGCGCTGCTGCTGCCACTCACGGGCAAGTAAGGCAGAAATTAGTGCCACCAGTAAATGGAATAAGAAAACGAGGTGGCATTACCGTAAAAGAAGATGACAAACAATAAATGGCATGAACACCAGCCGCGCATTGGTAGTACATCTACTTCTCTACTCTGCAAATCATCTTGCACTAAGTGGCAGGGGCGTACTTTTTATCGTTCGACACAGAGCGCTTATTATTAATTGTGTACTTAGTGAGTATATCTTATACCCAACAGCAAAAATGAATGTACAAAAATTGACTATTAAACTACATACGATTTCGCCTGCCGGGGTGGCCAATCGGTTCTAGGCGCTACAGTCTGGAACCGCGTGACCGCTACGGTCGCAGGTTCGAATCCTGCCTCAGGCATGGATGTGTGTGATCTCCTTAGGTTAGTTAGGTTTAAGTAGTTCCAAGTTCTAGGGGACTGATGACCTTAGACGTTAAGTCCCATAGTGCTCAGAGCCATTTGAACCATTTTTACATACGGTTTCTGCTTGAGTTACTTTTGCTAAGAGCTTGGCACTTTTCAATTCGACATTGGAACCATCTTGGTGTGCTTATGCGTTGTTAATAGATAACGCAGAGTGGTTCACTGATTTTATACGAGATATTTTACTTGATGCAGCATAAGCATACTTAGCAAGTATTGTCATTTGCATCGCGTGACAGAACGAGCCATTTCTAACTTAAATACATGCAGTCATCCCAGAATCATGTCAGATAGAACAAGCTATAAGGGTCAGGAGTTATTGTATTTTTGGTATTCCTTTATCTGGTACTCTACACTGATAAATGCACTCCACAACCCACTTTATGCTCCATGGCTGGAAATACTTCGTAGCAGTAGTATAGGATATCCGTTCTACTGCTTACATGTATTGAGCGAAAAACGCTCCTACATGCCTGTCCCCGCCTTAATTACTCTTATTCTCACGATCTCTATACAAGTTATGGCAGCAGCAAATCATCTCACAGTCTTCGTCATATATCGGTTCTCCGATTTTTGTGGAAACGAAAATGTCCTTTGTTTCAAAGAGCCCCCCTCAAATTTCCCACGCATCACTCTTGTTCTTTCAAATGAGCTATAGCGATGTGTTATGAACCTTGCAGAGCATCTAAATTATTCCGATATGTGTCCAACGCTTGAGCAATATCCTAAATTTTGCCGCACTTGTGTCTTGTATGTTGTTTTCGTCACAGTCTCAATCCCACTGCAACTTTTACGTGTTAATCCCATTTCATATCGCTTCTTAATATCATCGCTGATCACTAAAAGAATGGACATGCTCTACAAGTTCACCGTATAACTTCTAGTTAGGGACTTCTTTCTTTTTGTGATGCAAGCCATATCATATGCATCCACATTCAAAGAAAGCTGCCGTCTAGTAAACCAAGAGGAACTTGAATTCTTTCTACATTTTCAACAATAATATTCTCCTGTGCACAACAGCATCGTCAGCAATCTGTTCGTCCTGCTGACCCTACATGATAAGTCGTTTCTATAAACTGAGAAAATCACGCTTTTGGAGCAAATTCGATGTTACTCTCGTTTCTATTTAACAGTCAGTTACAATCAATCCACAATTAGTAATTTAAATGTATCCAGAAAAAATCTTTTCAATGGTTTAAAGAACTGCTTGCATAATTGCTGTATATATAAACCATCCTGTTATAACCAGGAACAACAGAATAAATGTCTCCGTTCTATGGTTTATTGACACAGTATTGATACAAAATAATTCTATTACCAAGCGCCAAGTTGTAGATGAACACTTTACGGAAAATTATATAAATTGATGGTGGCTATGCCACTGTCCAGGAAGTGCAACTGGAACCCTAATTATGGCGGAAATCACAAGTGAAGTCAAAGTTCCAGTATAGGATTCGGATTCTAAGTCCAGAGCACAGCCAAATCAACGTTGAACAGCAGGTCCATGACAGCGTAGCACTTCCTGTTCTGAAGTAGAACACAGCACGATGAGAACTGCCTTGCGGAGGATTTTTTTTTTCTTTATTGTAATTTCATTCCCCTGCCCCATATGGATAGGGGAGCGCTGGCAGAGCACAGTCCACCGCTCTTCAGCCAAACGGGTTTACAAAATACATGAAAGGGGAATCCTTACAAAAAAGGGGGGATAAAAGGGGGTCATAAAAAACAAATTAAATGGAGATGATGAGAGTTAAAATATAAACTAATTCAGGGACATGAACAGGGGGATAGTTAAAAAGTCGACATAAAGTAAAAAGAACACAGCTGGCAACAAAGTCGGCCACAGTATAAAAAATCGTACAGTCATGGACTACATACAGGTCGAGCACACAATTAAAACCACATCACTTGGTGACACTGTATAACGGCACCGAACACAACACTAACATAGCACACTCGATAATGAATAAAAACCTGGGAGGATCTCCCAGGGGTGACCTACAAGGTAGAAGGGAAAAGGAGACGAGAAGGAGGGGAGAGAAAGGGAGATGAGGTGGGGGGCGCGCCGAAAAGGTGCCAGGGAGGGAAGGGTCAGGAGAGAGCTGAGGAGGGGATGCAGGAACTCAGGGTGGAAGGAGGAAAATCCTCTCTGGGGGAAGGAGGGGAGAGGAAAAGGGGAACCCTGAGGAGGAGGGAAACAAGGCCAGGCTACAGTTAGTAGGAAGTGTAGATGTCAAGGCAAAGTTCAACATCTGGGGGGGACAGGTGCTGAAAATAGCCCTGATGAAGGAGGTGGAGGGTGCAGAGGTGGAGAGAGGGAGGGATACAGCGATAGACGTGTGGCAATGAGCAGGGAGTGGAGAGGAATGAGGAAATCAGGGGGTGGGGGGGATTGAGTTTGCAGACAGTGTAAAGGATGTGGAAATGTCTCTAGGAAAAGGAGGAGGTGGGCAAAGGGGATAAGGTCATACAGGAATCGTGTGGGGGAAGGAAGGCGGATACAGAAGGCAAGGTGGAGTGTGTGCCATTCTAGGATTTGGAGGGCCTTAGAATAGCAGAGGGGGAGGGGGCAGAGATCCCGGCAATGCTGGCATAACAGAGGACAGAGGACAGGACTGATGAGGGATTTGTATGTGTGGAGGATGGTGAAAGAATGCAAACCCCATGTCTGGCCAGACAGGAATTTCAGGAGGCAGAGGTGGGAATGGGATTTCTGCTTTATGATCAGGAGATGATGGGTCCAGGTGAGGTGACAGTTGAGGCTGAGGCCAAGGTATCTCTGGGTGGGGTGAGCTGGATGGGATAACAATATGTGGTGAGGAAGAAATCATGGAGACGGAAGGAGCAGGTGGTGTAGCCTATGGTGATTGCCTGCATTTTTGAGGGGTTCATATGAACGAATCACTGGTTACACTGAGTGGTGAACTGGTCAAGGTGGGTTTCAAGGAAGTGCTGGGACTGTTGAATGGTAGGATAGAAAGTCAGGAAGGAGTGTCATCAGCATATTGGAGGAGATGGATAGGTGGGGGTGGCTTGGGCAAATCGGTGGTGTATAGGAGATAGAGGAAAGGGGAGAGGACGGAGCCCTGGGGGGGGGGGGGGGCAGCAGCGAGATAAAAGAGACCGGAGTTGCTGTCATGGAGGGATGGAGGGTGACATAGGAAGGATGGCTTGAGAGGAAGGAAGTGACCAGACAGACAAAATTGATAGACAGGGTGTAGGTTTGGAGTGTTTAAAGCGAAGACCAGGATGCCATATGCTGTCATAGGCATTTTGGAGGTCGAGGGAAACAAAAATGGCAGAGTGACAGGAGTTAAGTTGGAGGATGGTGGAGGAGTTTAAGGAATTGGTCTTCAGTAAAGAAGGAGGGTCGGAATCTACACTGGGTAAAGGGGAGGAGGTGGCGTTGATGGAGGTAGTGGTGGATACGAAGGGAGAGGATGGATTCGAAGACCTTGCTGAAGACAGAGTTGAGGCAGATAGGACAATAGGAAGAGTTGAGAGAAGGGAGGTTGTTGGGTTTGAGGAATAAGAGGATGCGGGAAGTCTTCCACAGGTCAGGGTAAAAGCCATTAGAGAGGATGACATTAGATAGATTGGCAAGGACAGTCAGGAAGGAGAAGGGTCATTCTGTAAAGTGGCAGTAGGTGACACAGTCATGACCAGGGACCATGTTGCGTTTTGATCGGAGGATAAGTTCAATCTCTTATGCTGTGATGGGAATGTTGATGTTGGAGAGGGCAACAGCCTCAAGTACTGGAGACTGGGAGCAAGTGGAGTGACCGAGATATTGGCGCATTCGATAATGGTGGTGAAAAGAGAATAACCAAAGTGGGGATCATCAGGGATGGAGAAGACCTTGGAAAAGTGGGAAGCGAAGTGGTTGGCCTTACTGAGGTTGTTGGGAAGGGGGCATTCGTTATCGAGAAGGGGGTAATGGGGTGTGAAATGGGAACCAGTAAGGTGATGGAAGGCTGACCTGTACTGGGAGGAGTTTATAGGGAGGGTGGCGTTCAGTTGTGTACAGGTCTGGCGCCATTCCCGGCATTTCTTTGCTGTAGTAAGGTTCCATATATGTTGCTGTATTTGCCAGTGGGATTGGGGTGTATCCCTGTCATGAGTGCGCAGGAAGGAGCAACAGAGGCAGCAGGATTCATGGAGGATGTAGACAACTGGCAGAGGGAGAGTGGGATGGTAGAAGTGGAAGGTTTCAGTGCAAACATGGGCCTCCATGGCGTCAGTATTGGCCAATGTCGTCAGGATGGTGGCAGGTAAGAGTGTGGCTTTCGACCTGAGGGGCGATGGATTCCCGGTAGGCATCCCAGTTGGCACAACAGTAGTCAAGGACTACCTTGGGAGGGAGTGTAGGGTGGGGAACTGCAGGCAGTTGGTGAGCAGACATTATGGTGAGTAGGTCGCTACCTGTAGTGTCAAGGATGTCGATGGTGATATGTCCAAGGCGGCTGACAGAGACAAAAACAACATAGGGGGTGGCATCACTTTCAGGACGGGTGTGCTGGGGAAAGGGAACAAGATCACCTTTGATCACGAGGTTGAGCTGATGCCACTGCCGAAGGAGTGGCTATGGATGTTGATGCCAGCAGCAATCATATGGAAGTCTCGGTGTGGTCAATGTGGGAGGGGAAGTCTAAGGGAATAGGACCAGTGGAGCAGACATAGCTGGTGGCGCAGGTGATGGTGACAGAAGGGAAGAAGACACTGAGGGTAAGGTGTTCAATGGGGTCATTGAGGAGGGGTTGTGGCTGGACAGGGGTGTTTTTAAGGTGGCCAATGGTGACTCCACCCTGCACTCAGGGACAAGGAACATCAGTTCGGTGGAGGATTCAGGGAGAGGTGTGGATAGTATGGTAGGCTGGAGAAAGGTTTCGTTCAGGAGGAAGGCGTCAATCTGGTGGTGAGAGAGGGTGTCCAGGAGTAGGTAATTGTTGGCGCAGGAGGAGTGGATGTTCTGGAAGAGGATGCACCATGCCATGACTGGAAGAGAGGGAGGTGAAGAGAGGGTACAGAACAGGTGTAACTAGGGTGTTGAGGCAGGTGAAGGTGAAGTAGGCTTGGTTGTGGGAGTAAGTGGCGACGGTGTTGAGGTGAAAGATGGAGCAGACAGTGAGGGAGATCTGTTGGAGGGTGTGGAGGCATTCAAAAGGGTGAATGTTTTGGAGGACTATGGTGAGGAAACGGATGATATCTCTGCTGTGGGGGTGGATAGAAGGAATTGTTGGGGTGGGTTGGGGTATTGATGGGATGGACAGGGACATTAACTCAGGGATAACAGGAAGAGGCTTAGCTTTACACTTGTGGGAGTAGGTAGGGTGGGGGCCATGGCAGGTGTTACAGGAAGGAGGGTTGGCGAGGTTGGGGAACTTTTTGAAAAAATGGGAGCCCTGCAATGGGGACAGGTGGAGGGTTTTTGCAATTGGGGGTCAGGACATAAGGCAGTGCTCACAGCAGTAGGATTGGAGAGAGGATGTGGAGGATTCAACAGGGTGGTGGAGGTGGAAAATCAGGGCACTCTGGATGAGAAGGTGGTCAATGGAGGGGATGGGCTCTGAAGAGCCTGCATGAGATAGGTGGGACAGGAGGAACTGTGGATACGGCGGGCAGAGCGGTTTCCAGGTCGGGCTGGGAGTTCAGTTCAGCCAACACCACCTCCGCTGTGATGACTGGGCTGAGCTTGGTAAGCATGGCGGTGTTAGTTGTGGGGCAGTGGGAAGGCTGAGGCTCGCAACGAGAGGAAGAGAAGACGAAGGGTGTCAGAGATGCATGGGGGCCAAACATGATAAAAGGGAGTTTACAAAGGAGGTCTGTATGAAGGGAGGGGAGGAGGTCTTTGAATCCCCACAAGGAATCTACATCTACATTCATACTCCGCAAGCCACCTGACGGTGTGTGGCGGAGGGTACCTTGAGTACCTCTATCGGTTCTCCCTTCTATTCCAGTCTCGTGTTGTTTGTGGAAAGAAGGATTGTCGGTATGCCTCTGTGTAGGCTCTAATCTATCTGATTTTATCCTCATGGTCTCTTCGCGAGATATATGTAGGAGGGAGCAATATACTGCTTGACTCCTCGGTGAAGGTATGTTCTCGAAACTTCAACAAAAGCCCGTACTGAGCTACTGAGCGTCTCTCTTGCAGAGTCTTCCACTGGAGTTTATCTATAAGCTCCGTAACGCTTTCGAGATTACTAAATGATCCTGTAACGAAGCGCGCTGCTCTCCGTTGGACCCTCTCTATCCCTTCTATCAACCCTATCTGGTATGGATCCCACACTGCTGAGCAGTATTCAAGCAGTGGGCGAACAAGCGTACTGTAACCTGTTTCCTTTGTTTTCGGATTGCATTTCCTTAGGATTCTTCCAATGAATCTCAGTCTGGCATCTGCTTTACCGACGATCAACTTTATATGATCATTCCATTTTAAATCACTCCTAATGCGTACTCCCAGATAATTTATGGAATTAACTGCTTCCAGTTGCTGACCTGCTATATTGTAGCTAAATGATAGGGGATCTTTCTTTCTATGTATTTGCAGCACATTACACTTGTCTACATTGAGATTGAATTGCCATTCCCTGCACCATGCGTCAATTCGCTGCAGATCCTCCTGCATTTCAGTACAATTTTCCATTGTTACAACCTCTCGACATAGCACAGCATCATTCGCAAAAAGCCTCAGTGAACTTCCGACGTCATCCACAAGGTCATTTATGTATATTGTGAATAGCAACGGTACTACGACACTCCGCTGCGGCACACCTCTTACTTCGGAAGACTTCTCTCCATTGAGAATGACATGCTGCGTTCTGTTATCTAGGAACTCTTCGATCCAATCAAACAATTGGTCTGATAGCCCATATGCTCTTACTTTGTTCATTAAACGATTGTGGGGAACTGTATCGAACGCTTTGCGGAAGTCAAGAAACACGGCATCTACCTGGGAATCCGTGTCTATGGCCCTCTGAGTCTCGTGGACGAATAGTGCGAGCTGAGTTTCACACGATCGTCTTTTTCGAAACCCATGCTGATACCTACATAGTAGATTTCTAGTCTCCAGAAAAGTCATTATACTCGAACATAATACGTGTTTGTAACGTTCCCTGGCAAACTCACACATTAACAAACTAAAATTTATTTGTACCATATACGCCACTCTGAGCATTTGTATATAATGTAATTATTTAACAAAAAATATTATTGAATTTTGCGTAAAAGACATTTGTTATTATTGTAATATTTTTTGTAGTAATATTCTCTCTGTATTTAGGATGGTAATATTTCTATGTTAATAATGTAATTGCGAAATGTGTCAATATCTGTGATAACAGAGACGTGAAATTCAGCCAGAGGGAAATAATGTCGTGAAATTACAAAGAAATGTTAATAGTCAGCAATACTATAAAAGCACAATGCACTATGTATTCTTTGGTCTTCCTCGTTTAGAGCTGAAAGCGGTAGGAAGCTGTGTCGATGTATTTGGTGAATGGGTAGACGTCATTTGTCTGTATCTAGATTTAGCCTCCATTGAAGGAGAAATTACGAACTAATGTGAGTTGAATATTTGTTGTGGTAAAAATATATTGAAATTTATAAAAAGTGTGTAGTATTAATGTAAATTAGCTTGCCCATGTCATCTATAATATTTTTTTTAAAGAGTTTTCAACATTTTTTTAGCGGTGTTGCTAGGCTGTGCCGCGACCGATCGATTTGCAGCGGCGGCACATTTAAAAAATTGTTCCGCTAAAGGGAAAATCAACCAAACCCGTAAATCGGGAACAGATAGATAAAAATTAACAGTGAATTAAGAGAATGTTCTTCTTTTACAGCGATCCAGAGACTGACTGAGATTTTAAAAATAGTTACACATTTGTGCATTCTTAGATGGATAGTTAACATTGAAATTTAACAATTTTGGTTCTTTCAAATAACTTAAATGTATAGCGAAGTAGGTTTGATCAGTGATAATTAAATGTCGGCTTGGTAATAATTAACCATTTTCTGCTAATAGTGATAATCTTGTGTTCAAAAGCTAACGCCGGGAAAGAATTCAGTAAATATTATTTAACAAAAAAAAAAAAAAAATAAATAATCCACTGCATTTAGAAAATGTGTGCCAAGGCCGAATGATGTAAAGAATTTAATTTTCAACTAAATATTCTTAATCAGTTAATATGAGTTCACGTAATTTTTAAATGTACGTAATTCTTTAGAAAGTAAAAAAAATTTTTATTACCACACGTAAATAAGAGAGAGGTTCTACAACAAAGTTCTTACGTACAGAAAAGAAAAATTAATTAACTTAAACTCAAATTTTATTCTTTGACGAAAAATTTCATAGCAATTTCGTTAAATTGGCGCCCAACGTGGGGCTCGAATATGCAGTGGCCACTAAATACCCATGAGATAACTAGGGAATTATTATAGTCGGACTTTGTTGGAGAACATTTAATAATTTTTCCATGTATTGTATGTATTGCCTAGCCAATATTGTGTGGTAATACCTGTATATGATTTTTTGCATGAGAACACTATATACCCAGAGGCAAGCTGAAGAAGAGAGCTCATTATTTCGAAAAATTAATTACCTACCACAATACCAGGGGGCAGCTGCACCCAAGATAGATCACCAAAAGGTAAAGCTACAGTGTAGTTGTCCTGTGGGTAGTAAAGTAGCCTCAGAGCAGTGTTCTCGGATCATTAGTGGTGTGCTTGTTGTTAGTGCTTTGTTTTAAAATAACAGGACATTTGAGTAGTTAGTCATTGTAGTATATAATAAGTGTGTTTTAACAAATGACCATTTCTTGTGTGATTATGTCAGTGAAACCTGAGTGTTAGGATATTTAGTTCAGATCTTATTTCTTTAGTTTACTATGGTTAGATTGCGTAGTCAGAAGGATATCAACATGGATAATGAACAACAGTTAGTAAGTAGTGATACCGAGTTAGAAAGTGGGACACAAAGTAATGTTAGTGACGTAGTTCAGGAAGTACAATGTGAGAATCTGGGGGCAGTAGGGCAAGAAATGTTGCCACTGCCACCCAGTAATTCAGTTGATAGCGGAAATACTGTGCCACCCGCAAGCACTGGACACGGACCAGAGAGTGGTGAGGTGTCAGAAGTGCAATCATTAAGAGTTATGTTCGAGCGCATGCTCAATTTCCAAGCTGAATTTGTACGTATGCAAGCAGAACTTGAAAGAGAACGTGATGCTGAACAAGCAGAGCGTGACCAGAGATTGGTAGCTGAATTTGCATGTAAACAAGCAGAGCGTGACCAGAGATTGGTAGCTGAATTTGCATGTATGCAAGCAGAACGCGATAGTGAACGTGATGCTAAACAAGCAGAGCGTGATCGACGCATGCATGAGAGAGACTTGCAGTTAATGCAATCTTTAGAAGCTATGCAAAGTGAGATTGTTAGTATGAAGCAAAACTATGAAACCTTACCCAAAGCGGTGAAAGAACTAAGCGAAAGAGTAGATAGCATCCAAGTGGCCAACGCCAGTATCGTAGAGGAAATCAGTGTACTGACCAACAGGGTGGAACAATTAGAGATTCACACAAATCAAGTAATTGAGCACAAGGTGTCCGAACAACTGCACGCCGCGATTGAGGCCAAAGACGCGGGCTCCAATGCGGAAATAAAGGACCTTAAAAAGGCGGTGCACACTGACATTCCGCTATGGCAGCAGAATGTCAACCGTCGTCTTGCCGAGCTAGAAATCAGCTTGTGCACGGCGCCGCGCAGGTCCAACAATGATAGGCTTATAAATACAGCAGTAAAAAATTGCGACTGCGAGACAGAACAGGCAACTAATGTAAGCGAAACAAATAAATGTCATTCCAAAGTAGTGATTGAAGAAAGTCTGATTAGAAACCGACAGTTTCAGATCTTTACAACGGAGAAGAAATCTGTTCACCCTGTAGTGTTTATCAAGGGATTTAGAAACATTTTGCCTAGCGTTTGGAGTCATACACAGAAAATACAGTTCGTTATGTCTTACATACAAGGAGATGCTGCCTTATGGGCAACCGAAGCAGCTGACAGTTGCGATACATATGAGCAATTTGAAAAGGCATTCTTGGCCAAATATTGGTCAACACGTATTCAGGAGAGATTACGGAAGGAGGTATATAATCCAGAGCCGTATTCTCCACGATTAGGCAATTTGCGAAAATATTTTGAGAAGTACATTAATAAGACCCGTTATTGGGACGAGCAGATTTCATCCCGGGATTTGATCAGACTTTTGAAATCACACTTGCCAATACACGTAAAGGAAAAACTTATACACGTGCCCGAAAATGACATGGAACATTTCTTGTCTGTTCTGGACTCAATTGACCTGATTCAGGAGGATGTTAAGGCAGCCTCTGAACAGGCTAGAAGTAACGGAAACGGTTACAGAAATGGTCGAAATAACACGCCTCCACCAAGTAATGGAAACGGCGGAGGTAACAATAGGAGAGAAGATTATGTACAAAACGGGAATAGAGGTAGAGACCGGAACGGCAATAGTCCGCCGGTGAATAATGACCGGAAAAGGAGGTCTGATGATCGATATGAAACAGGCCCACCAAGCAATAGTAGATGGAAAAATGCCAGGGGGCCGTGGAACACTTAATACTTATAATGATGCAAACCGAACTTGGCCACAGAACCAGAGGCCCAGTCCGGACCGGCAAAAGATATGACAATAACCGACCGCCACCACAAAATGCGCCAATTGCGCAACCGTGGCGGCCGACGCGACGAGGTCAGGGACACAGAGCAGCCACACCCATCCACCAGCAATAATCCAACAAACTAGATTCAGCCGAGATACGCTCTCCATCGTCGGCTGAGGTTTGGAGTGAGAGCAGCCCGACACAGAACAAAACATCGGGAATCTGTATCCTTAGGTATAATGACGGGGTACAGATGGGACATGAATTAATAACTGAACTATCCACGTGCATAAAGGAGCACAAAGACAAAGTACAAGCGATAATAGAGATCAAAATTAACAATATTGATGTGCAAGCAATCGTAGATACAGGTGCTACTGTCAGTGTCATGAGTATGGACTTATTCAGAGTACTGGGGAAAGAAAAGCGTATGCTGACTTTTCCCGTGAATAACTGTAAAGTCACTGGAGCCATAAGTGCACAGCGACAAATAATTAAACTCCAAGTGCGGGTAGAGATGTATTTAGGGGAAGAAGCAATAGCGTGCTCATTCCTGGTAGTAAAGGGTTTAAAGATAGCCTGCATTTTGGGGGGTAGATTTTTTGAGAGAAAGGGACGCAATAATCGACCTTTCTCGGGGAAAATTAAGTTTGATGAACGTGGGTAAGAGGATAGAATTGTCCATGCTCAGATCTGAAGAGGTACCTGTGCCTAATTGTAATACTATTAACATAAAGTGTAGGAATCAGTGGATACTACATTTAGACAATCATTGTCTAGGACAAAATCTCTATTATCCAGACGTACAAAGTGATCAATTAAAAACAAATGTGGACGCACTTGTGAACAAAGTATCACAGTCCGAAAATTTGAATTCAATGCAACAGCAGGATTTGGTACAGTTATTATCTAATTATGCAGATGTATTTTCAGAACGACCAGGAATTGTTAAGGGATATCAGTACAATATCGAGGTGAAACCTCACAAAACCTACTGTCGAGCCTCATACTCCATTCCTTGGTCCAAGAAGGAAGTAGTAGCTAAAGAAATAAGAAAACTGATCGTGTGGGGAATAATAGAACCGTCTTTGTCCCCTTATAGTAGTCCTTTGGTGGCGGTAGCAAAAGCAGACGGACAGGTACGGTTAGTATTAGATGCGAGAGACATAAACGAAATTATTGTACCTGTCAGGACTCATCCGGAAAACTTAGATGAGCAAATTCAAAAATTCCATGGAGTGCAATATTTGACATCTATTGACATGAAAAGTTCATTCTGGCAAATACTGCTCACACCCGAGTCGAGGAAATACACTGCATTTACGTTTGGGGGAAGGAGCTACCAATTTAGGGTACTACCTTTCGTCTTAAATGTAAGTGCAGGGGTTTTCATAACAGCCCTCGACGCGGTTTTAGGTCCGGATTTGCTGCAAAGGGTAACAGTGTATGTAGACGATCTGGTGATTGCTACTGCCACCTGGGAGGAGCGCGTAGAACTACTGAGTAGAGTTTTAGAAAGGTTTAAGCAAGCGGGAGTAACAGCGAATCTTGAGAAATCCAAATTTGGACGTAATCAGATTAAATTTCTAGGTCACATAATAACACCACAAGGCATCAAACCTGACAGCAAAAAACTTGACGCAATTCGTGGGTTTCCTAGTCCGAGAACTAAGAGACAACTCAAAGCGTTTATAGGTCTTGCATCCTTTTTTAGACGGTTTGTTCCAAACCAATTAATGAATAACGAATCTTTATTGAGCCTGTTGCGTAAAAATGCGCACTGGGTGTGGACAGAAGAATGTCAACGCGCATTTGACGCTATCAAAAACGCCTTGGTGAATGCAAACATACTGCGACACCCAGACATGACAAAAGATTTTTGCATAGCGACAGATTCGTGTTCATACGGTCTGGGTGCTTGTCTATTTCAGTGGGACAGGAGCAACGACCCCACAACAATCAATGTAATCGGATTTGCCAGCCGCACACTAAGCAGCTGCGAAAGAGCATATTCCGCTACCGAATTAGAGGCTCTTGCAGTGGTTTGGGCGGTAAAGAAATTCAACTATTACATCTATGGTAAAGAAGTCAAAGTATTCAGTGACCACCAGGCTCTGAGCTATTTAATGTCTTGCAAATTATACCATACCCGCTTGCTAAGATGGAGGTTAGCATTGCAGGAATATAAAATTAAGATTATGTACCTAAAAGGACAAGATAATGTTGTAGCTGACGCCTTGTCGAGGCTTCCACTAGGGCAATCCTCAATGTCTAAGATTTTGGAACAATCGGAGGAATATCGAATACTCTTAGTACAAGATAAGGTACATAGAAAGGACTTTTTACATATGTGTAAGAATATGTCTATATTGCAGGAAACTGATCCGATTTGGCGAGATATCATTAGCAAAATTAAAGAAGGAACCAATCTTAAAAGTGTTCAGAATTTCAAAATAATAGATGATATTCTGTATTATAGAACGGGTGTGTCAAATGACCATAGAGTCGTGTGTATACCGCAACAGGCTATCCCAGCTGTAGTGTGGCACACGCATTTAGCATGGGGTCACGCTGGGATAGGCAAAACAATAAGGATTTTATCCAGATTCTGTTACTTTAAGGGAATAAGCCAGCAGACTCGTACCATTATCAGGACTTGTCCTCTGTGCCAAAAAGCTAAGTTTCAAAATAAGTCCACAAGGTTTGAACTGCATCCTATAGTGCCTCATCGGCCACTTCAGTTAGTATCTATAGACATAGCAGGACCCTACCCACGAGCCAGGGGTGGATTAAAGTACATTTTAGCGGTATATGACCTTTTCTCTAAATACTTAAAAATATACTGCCTTAAATCAGCCACTGCTAGTGGAATAGTTAAATGGTTAGGGAAAGAATATTTTACACAAGTGGGTAAGCCTGAAGCGATAATATCGGATAATGCTTCCTACTTTACAGGCCATATCTGGAAAAACTATTTACATGAACAAGATATAAAGCACATACTAATTTCCCGTTTTCACCCACAAGCAAGTTTAGTAAACATTTGGAGAGTTAAATAAATTTTTCAGGTTACATTGCATATAAGCGCACAAGATGGCCAGATCTGATACCTAAGTTTGTGGAAATTCACAACGCAACCCCGCATGCTTCTACGGGGTATCAACCAAGCGAGATTATAATGAATAATAATAGAGTTCTGAATGAGTGGCTGGCACCTTTGCCTAAGGTCCCAGTCATTCCTGAGCCTAAGGAAGAGAAGATAAGAAAAGCAGGGTGCAACCTTACCAGGTGCGGTCAGAACAGGAAAGAAAAATATAATCGACATGTGACGAATAGCCAAAAATTTAGTGCTGGGGACTTGGTACTCTTACGCAATCATCCTAAGTCCTCGGCATCCTTGAAACAGAATAGCAAGTGGCAATTGGTGTACAATGGACCTTTTAGAGTAGTAAGTGTGCCACATGAGTGTAGCTGTCTCTTAGCAGATCCCCACTCAGGGAGAGTACGGGGACTGTATCCGCGTAAGGATGTAAAAATATTCATACAGTAAAAGACTAATAGTCCTATGTGGACACCATTCTTTTGTAAATAATGAACATTCATGATGTGTGATCTGTAGAGATAATGTACCAATGTAGAAGTATCTAGTTATAAGAATATGATTGACTTTCTCTTTTGTTTATGAATATTTGTGTTATGTCTTCTTTTAATTTGTGTTATCTAAAACATGCTCTAAATGTCTGCACAGATAATCTGATTAGTGCAATTATTAGTAGTGTTAAGCTGTGACAGAGTTCAGTCAAGAGGAACATTTTAGTAATGATTAGTTAGTGTACTGCATAATTTTCTATATGTGTGTCAAAATTGAAATATTCTTGGCACAATCTTTTCTATTATATATGTATATATGTGTAGCTGTCAGATTGACAGATTCGAACCCAGAATAATATCAATAATATGAGGCCCTGAGAACTTTATTATCTAACCAATGTTATCAGAGAGAATAATGCACCCAGTAGTGACCCGAGGGCACCATGGGAGGCAAACTTATTGCAAATTTAAGTAACGCAAAGTTACGCACAAAGAAGTTTCAATTGAAGCATATGCAGATTCAATCAGTAAAAAAAAAAGGGAACTAGCCAGATACAGTCCAAGTCAATTTTAACCTACAGAGACTACACTGTAGTTACGTAGGACCTTGATAGTAAAGTGTAACATGATTTCAAAGGAGTTATTGAACAATATGCCTGAATCCGGCTGGAATGCACAAATAAAATCTACTCGAACACGAATATAGATGATTTTTGGGCAAACTAATACGAAATTTTAATATTTGTTACCATGTACGCAAATATCACACACCTTGGTAAAGAGTTACGAATGTGCTGTTACAAAAATTGCACAGCGGACATTGTAAATAAAAATAAAGGAACTTAAACAAAAGTGCAGTATTGTGTGGCAGAGACAGACAGTGACTGTTAAACCTGCAGCAATACGTCACGAAGTTGTTGTGTATAAGTAATAAAAAACTGTATTATCGCCGTGTGTGCAAGTGGACAAGGAACTAGCACGACACGAACAGTGAGCCGATAACGGACGGTGGACCAAGTTAGAGTCAAACTTTAATTCTTTGTGTGTCAAGGGACGCCAGAAAAGCGCATTGACTACAGAGATACATTTTGTCCTAAGGTGAAACTTGCGTGTGACTAATGACAAGTCATGACATGGTGAAAAATATTGTGTGTCCATAAAACGTGTTACTGTGACAACGAAACATTGTGCAAACCAGACTAGTGAAGGCCTACTGAATAATAACTGCCAATAACTGTGTGCGTTCTTTCCCACAGCAGGAAAAATGCCCATTAGGATAGTACACTGTTTGTGAACTTGTTGCATGTTTGCTGGAGCACTGCAAGAAGACGTCACACGGGCGAGCTGATATCCAACGCGCATCCGGCTACATCAGCCATGCAGCGGCCGCAGCAGCCCGTAGCAGACCAGACAGCCACGCCCCTCCGCGCCGTAGCTGTCAACTCCGGGGCCGGTGACCTACACGGAGCCGACGCGCCGCGCCGAGCGCCGCTCAACAATCACTCCGCACCGCTCACCGACTACAGCATTGTTGTCATTTTCCAAAATATTTACACAAACTGCATAACATGTCAATGACTCCATTTTTGATAAACATTGAACATTTATTATGTATACCTGTGAACTGATAAGAGAAAATGAACACTAACAAGTGTAGGAGATGGATTTGTGACACGTAGGTAGTGGGAACATTATAAAAAGTGATGCTGTGCTAAATGATTTCAAAAAACTAAGTGATATATCCTAGGACAAGTGACCTTGCGGTATATCGTTGAACTGTATGTGACAGTGATATTATGTAACCGTTGATGACAAACTGTTAAATCAATTCAAAAGAATGACTACTAAAGAGACAAGATTAATCATGAACCAACTGGGATGGCTGGGCTCCGGCACAGTTTTGCCCAGGTTTCCTGTCTGCCTTCGCCCAAATGGGGGAGCCATAAACATATATAACCCTGGGACTAATTAAAAAAGCCATTCCATAAAAAATACAGAATTGTAAAGAACGTTACTGGCACCATTGTGTCAAAGTATAGAAACTCTTTGCCAAATGCTGCCAGGGGGCAATGTAACGTTCCCTGGCAAACTCACACATTAACAAACAAAATTTATTTGTACCATATACGCCGCTCTGAGCATTTGTATATAATGTAATTATTTAACAAAAAATATTATTGAATTTTACGTAAAAAACATTTGTTATTATTGTAATATTTTTTGTAGTAATATTCTCTCTGTATTTAGGATGGTAATATTTCCATATTAATAATGTAATTGCGAAATGTGTCAACATCTGTTATAACAGAGACGTGAAATCCGGCTGAGGGAAATAATGTCGTGAAATTACAAAGAAATGTTAATAGTCAGCAATACTATAAAAGCACAATTCTTTGGTCTTCCTCGTTTAGAGCTGAAAGCGGTAGGAAGCTGTGTCGATATATTTGGTGAATGGGTAGACGTCATTTGTCTGTATCTAGATTTAGCCGCCATTGAAGGAGAAATTACGAACTAATGTGAGTTGAATATTTGTTGTGGTAAAAATATATTGAAATTTATAAAAAGTGTGTATTATTAATGTAAATTAGCTTGCCCATGTCATCTATAATATTTCTTTAAAGAGTTTTCAGCATTTTTTTAGCGGTGTTGTTGGGCTGTGCCGCGACCGATCGATTTGCAGCGGCGGCACATTTAAAAAATTGTTCCGCTAAAGGGAAAATCAACCAAACCCGTAAATCGGGAACAGATAGATAAAAATTAACAGTGAATTAAGAGAATGTTCTTCTTTTACAGCGATCCAGAGACTGACTGAGATTTTAAAAATAGTTACACATTTGTGCATTCTTAGACGGATAGTTAACATTGAAATTTAACAATTTTGGTTCTTTCAAATAACTTAAATGTATAGCGAAGTAGGTTTGATCAGTGATAATTAAATGTCGGCTTGGTAATAATTAACCATTTTCTGCTAATAGTGATAATCTTGTGTTCAAAAGCTAACGCCGGGAAAGAATTCAGTAAATATTATTTAACAAAAAAAAAAAAAATAATCCACTGCATTTAGAAAATGTGTGCCAAGGCCGAATGATGTAAAGAATTTAATTTTCAACTAAATATTCTTAATCAGTTAATATGAGTTCACGTAATTTTTAAATGTACGTAATTCTTTAGAAAGTAAAAAAAAATTTTATTACCACACGTAAATAAGAGAGAGGTTCTACAACAAAGTTCGTACGTGCAGAAAAGAAAAATTAATTAACTTAAAAGCAAATTTTATTCTTTGACGAAAAATTTCATAGCAATTTCGTTAAATGTTCCAAAATTCTACAACTGATAGACGTTAGAGATATAGGTCTATAGTTCTGCACATCCGTTCCACGTTCCTTCTTGAAAACGGGGATGACCTGTGCCCTTTTCCAATCCCTTGGAACACTACGCTCTTCTAGAGACCTACGGTACACCGCCGCAAGAAGGGGGGCAAGTTCCTTCGCGTACTCTGTGTAAAATCGAATTGGTATCCCATCAGGTCCAGCGGCCTGTCCTTTTTTGAGCGATTTTAATTGTTTCTGTATCCCTCTGTCGTCTATTTCGATATCTACCATTTTGTCATCATTGCGACAATCTAGAAAAGGAACTACAGTGCAGTCTTCCTCTGTGAAACAGCTTTGGAAAAAGACATTTAGTATTTCGGCCTTTAGTCTGTCATCCTCTGTTTCAGTACCATTTTGGTCACAGAGTGTCTGGACATTTTGTTTTGATCCACCTACCGCTTTGACATAAGACCAAAATTTCGTAGGATTTGCTGCCAAGTCAGTACATAGAACTTTACTTTCGAATTCATTGAACGCCTCTCGCATAGCCCTCCTCACACTACATTTCGCTTCCCGCAATTTTTGTTTGTCTGCAAAGCTTTGACTATGTTTATGTTTGCTGTGAAGTTCCCTTTGCTTCCGCAACAGTTTTCTAATTCGGTTGTTGTACCACGGTGGCTCTTTTCCATCTCATACGATCTTGCTTGGCACATACTCATCTAACGTATATTGTACAATGGTTTTGAACTTCGTCCACTGATCCTCAACACTATCTGTACTTGAGACAAAACTTTTGTGTTGAGCCGTCAGGTACTCTGAAATCTCCTTTTTGTCACTTTTGCTAAACAGAAAAATCTTCCCTACCTTTTTTAATATTTCTATTTACGGCTGAAATCATCGATTCAGTAACCGTTTTATGATCGCTGATTCCCTGTTCTGCGTTAACTGTTTCAAATAGTTCGGGTCTGTTTGTCACCATAAGGTCTAATATGTTATCGCCACGAGTCGGCTCTCTGTTTAACTGCTCAAGGTGGTTTTCAGATAAAGCACTTAAAAAAATTTCACTGGATTCTTTGTCCCTGCCACCCGTTATGAACGTTTGAGTCTCCCAGTCTATATCCGGCAAATTAAAATCTCCACGCAGAACTATAACAGGGTGGGGTAATCTACTCGAAATATTTTCCAAATTATCCTTCAGGTGCTCAGCCACAACAGCTGCTGAGCCAGGGGGCCTATGGAGACATCCAATTACCATGTCTGAGCCTGCTTTAACCGTGATCTTCGCCCAAATTATTTCACATTTCGGATCTCCGTCAATTTCCGTCGATACTATTGCACTTCTTATCGCTATAAACACGCCTCCCCCTTCACTGTCCAGCCTCCAGTTGGGAGGTGGGAGCACCAGGGAGATACTTTCATATCTCCATGGTAAATGTACTTGCATCAAGGAACTTGGTGTCCAGGGTTGACAGGACAAAGGTGTGGAGGGTGGGGCTAGGGTATGGGTGACAGGAGAGAGGGTGGTGTCCATGGAGATGATGGGAGGAGGGGAGGGGCTGGTGACTTTTTGTGGGAAGTGGCGGGAGCAAGGTCGGCAATGATGTGCTTCTGGGGTTTTTTGGAGAGACTAGGCTGGGAGGAGGGGAGAGGGACCGGTAGGAGAGGGAGGTTGTGGGCGCCAGATCCTGTAGGCGTGGTGGATACGTTGGGAGATGCCGCTGGTTCAGTGGTGGCGATTGTGGCGTGGAGTGAAGTGATGTGATCAGGGGTGGCAGATGATAAAGTGACAGAGGGGGGGAGGGGGGTGAGAGAGGGGAAGCCTACCACCTGAGGGGTAGCAGCAGAGGCGGCAGCGGAGGCGAACGTGAGAGCGGGGGCAGGAGTGGGAGCTGTTTTGGCTGTGGAGGCTGGTGGAAGGGTGTAGATGTTGGGGTAAATAGCAGGGGAGGAGGTGGGGAATGGGTGAGTTGGGTGGAGGCGAGGTATAAGGAGGGAGGCCAGGGATGGCACGTCAGGAAGTGACAGTGGAAGTGGGGGAGGGGAGGTGTATAACAGGTGGCGACGATGGACGGTGGTGGACGGACGGACGGACGGAGACGGATGGATAACAGGCGGTGGTGAGCACCACGTGGTGGGGATGGGGACAGATGACAGTGGCCGGCCGACAGGGAGGCAGACGAAAAGGCAGGCATGCAGGCAGGCAGGCAGGCAGATGGCAACAGAAAGAGGCTCTTCCAAACCGTAGATTGCACCCTGAGGGTAGCCCAGGCAGTGTAATTCGTCGACTTGGAATGATGTAATCCAACTCTCGAGATGCGGAGATAAGTAGCCGCTTTACATAAGGCTTCATAGTTAACGGAGCCGGCGGCTGGGGTCGCTGTACATTCTGGGCGGCCAATCGTTGTGTTATGGGTGGCCAATCGCCAGTAGTTTGAAGCGCAAGCGTGCGAAGGCGGACTGCGATGCTAGGAGTGGGCCGCGCACGAAGAAGTGCGGCCAACGATTCGTTTCTCAGCCACGCGTAATGGAGCGCGCCTCTGTTCGGTGTGGGGGTAATAGTGGTGGATACCACATATCCAAAATAGTGATATAATTTCTCATGAGCAGTATTTTTTACCCTTGTTCTGGTAGGAATTTACAATACTGTTGGAATAAACAAAGTGAAAAGTTATGAAATACGGTTAGCAAATTGCATGCCAATTTCATCATAAATTAGATTATACTTATCATTCTGAGTCAGACAGCAGGGAAATTCACTATGAAAATGTTATTTGTATTATAAACGACGGTGAATGGCAGTAGGGTGTTCTGCGTAATCCGCATGTCTCTACTTTATTAACTCGGTGACGGTTTTTAATGGATTGTGAATGTTTCTGGAGCACTTGCTGATGTGATGTGCAGTGCATTGAACTTGAGACAGAGCAACAGGAAACACTTTGGCCAAGCAGATCGGTGATTGGTGCATAGGACAGTGGCCTGGATGGCGTAAGATTCTAGGGAGAGGTAGGCCCGGAACCCACAGTGGATGAGAGGCATTGTCCTCCCGCATGACTGCCTGCAGCTGATGTCCAGTCGGAGGACGGTACGCCACCGTGGGTGGGCGTCGCGGGCGCCTTTCCATGTTTTCTTTCTTCTTTTGAATATAAGCTTCTGCTGCTTGTAGAAATCGAAGGCCACAAGTTTTTGAACCCAGCTGTGGGGCTATGGACATTGGCGTGTGGTTCACGTAAATATGTGTGACATCAGATCACAAATGAATATTTTTTGGTAGTGGGGGAGAGTTTCATGTTGTCATTGAAGGCTGAAAAAAAAACGCCCTGCTATTGGCGGTATTTCCTTTTGGAAGGAATCCTAGTGATCGGATCGCAGTAGTTCCTAATTTTTCGATTGGCGACTGACGCCTTGGTATTTCCTGTTGGAAGGAATCTTAGTGATCGGATCACAGTAGTTCATAATTTTTCGATTGGCGACTGACGCCTTCTGTTTGCAAGGAGTAAGCAGTGCGCAAGTAAGAGCCGCAACGGATGCCGTTCGGGTCAGGACGCGAGAGTGTCCGCATTGGGATTGGGGGTAGGACTCCTGGTCGATTTGGCGTGGCAGCGCGGTAGAAGCTGCCACATCTTGGAGTCCCGCAAAGGTGTTGCGTCTTCGAGAAGGGGCCAGCATATCCCATTTTGATATCCATCCATTTGTACTGGGTGCTTCACATTTTTTGTCAGCCAGTGTAGTTCGTTAATAAATGAAACATATAAACTTAATATTTGTGAATGTCACTGATTACACTTTTTATTTAATTAGAAGAAAATTCACTAAATGATTTCATCCCGCTGTTTAAAACAACACACACCAGACAATGTGAAGTACTTTGGCTTCAAGAGCCTTGTCCGCAGCTCGTGGTCTAGTGGCTAGTGGGGGTCCCGAGTTCGATTCCCGGACGGGTCGGGGATATTCTCTGCCTGGGGACTACGTGTTTGCGTTGTCCTCATCATCTCATCATCATTCGGGTAGTGCCGAGACTGGAAATGGAAAGATTTGAAACTTTTACAGAAGCTGATGACCACGATGTTGAGCGCCTCCACAAACCAAAATCATCATCATCGTCAAGAGCCTTCTTAAAACTCGAAGAATTACCAACTGTTGCCTCATCGTTGCTCAACACCTGCACACCTGCACATACCTGTACACCAGGATATAGTTCATGATGACTTTCCATACGGTTAAAAGCGTATTTTGAATGAAAGAAGAACTTTTCTTACGTCACGTGTTCGTGGGTATTATCACCATGGAAAGATTTCTGTTGAATTGGCGCCTCCAAGTTAATGCGAAAATGATAAATACAAGTGCTGTGATGTACTGAGTTCAATAACAATTTTTTGAAAGTCATTAGCCGCGCGGAGTGGCCGCGCCGTTTGAGGCGTCATGTCAAGGATCGCGCAGCCCCTCCTGCCGGAGGTTCGAGTCCTCGCTCGGGCATGGGTGTGTGTCTTGTTCTTAGCATAAGTTAGGTTAAGTTAGTTTAAATAGGTGTTAGTCTAGGGACCGATGACCTAAGCAGTTTGGTCCCTTAGGAATCCACACATTTGAAAGTCATATGGGGAGAATTGGCTTTACAGACCAGAGAAGTTCTTAGAAGTCACGAATGTTATCTGCTCCATATTTAATTGGCTCGTGCAATGACATCTCGTGGCAAAAGTGAGGGCAGGAGTTTAGTGCGCCGCCCAATCCCCTTGAGTGAGACGCCAGTCGCCTGCTGGTTACCCAACGGCAGTGCCAATACTGTGTCCAGTTGACCTCATCAGAGGTCGCTCACTTCCTGGCTACACGACTCCAGCACCAGTCAGGTGCGAACTACGTTTTCCGTGTGATCTTTCCACATGGTTCAAATGGCTCTGAGCACTATGGGACTCAACTGCTGTGGTCATCAGTCCCCTAGAACTTAGAACTACTTAAACCTAACTAACCTAAGGACATCACACACATCCATGCCCGAGGCAGGATTGGAACCTGCGACCGTAGCAGTCGCACGGTTCCGGACTGCGCGCCTAGAACCGCGAGACCACCGCGGCCGGCGATCTTTCCACATATTCCACAGAATAACCTCGCTATGAAGCACACTCTGCCAGACAATATTGGTGCGGAGTGCCCTCTGCCGCGCCACATAGATATTGAGCAACTTCTGCCTCACTATATCGGTGCGACACGTACTCTGCCACGCAAAACTGTAAGAAGAGGTACACTGCAGGAAAAAAATAGTACTCCATTTTAGAAGTTTGCAGTTCACTCAGGATTCATTGTTACAACAGTGCATGTGGTGTACATGAAATAATTACATGTCAATGGTATAAGCGGTTGTGAGGTATCCATACTGAAACACTCATATTAGTACGTGCCGTAACCTCCACAGAGAACAATTCAGGCGCTGACTCTGGAGTCCAGTCGATCGTATAGAGGGCGAATACTATCCTAGAATACGATGTGCTACGCCTTCTCGGCTTTTTCACGTAGTTCTGTAAGAGTTGTTGGTTGACGGGACGTGCGCTTCAGTTCTCGTTCCATCGTATCCGACAATTGCCCCATTGGAGACAAGCCCGGAGACGTCTTGCAAAGCACGTTGAATTCCTCGGGCAGTGTTTGGACGAGCATTACCCTATTGGAACAACACATTACCTTGCTACTGCAAGAACGGCAAAAGAATGGGCCTAGCAACATTCTGCCTGTAACAAGCGCTGGTAAGCGCCCCTCCAAAACACCATAGGTGAACGAGAGTTGTAGCTTATAGCACCTCAGACCATAAGGCCTGGTGTCGGACGGGTGTGTTTTGGACAAATGAAATCTATGAAAAAGCGCTCACCACATCTACGTCCTACGAGCAAACGAACATCACTTACGTGCAGACAGAATCTGCTTTCATGGCTGAAGACTACTGCGCGTCATTCGATCTTCCAAGTGATCCCTGGCAGCACCAGTCCGGCCGTGCACGTCGATGTTGTGGCGTGAATGGAAGACGGGCTAGAGCTGTGAGTATCCCCATAGTCCTTCTGCTAATAACCTGTCCACAACAGCTGCTGTTCACATGTGTGATTTCACAAACCCTTTTATTGGTACTTTGGTTGCTGTACGATCTGCCACTGATGCTCTTACACTACGATGATCCCAGCCGGCGTCTGTGCTGCGTAGGCGTCCAAAATAATGTCTACGTGTGTGAGAATGTTCACGTGACCAATGACACCAGCAAAGTTGTGCAACTGGCGCATCACGTCCAACTTGTACGGTATTTCTGAAAGGACCACCCCGCCATTCAGAAGGCCGCAATTTGACCTCTCTTAAACTCGCTCAGTTGGCTGTAGGAAGCATGAATGCGTCTCTGAGGCACGGTTGCCTACTTGCTTGTGGTTTGCACCACGCTGAAAAGTCTGGCTGTGAGCAGGTTAGACACACATGGCGCTCTCTGGTGGCTATACCACTATGGCATCTATTGGCGAACGACGGTGAAATAATTATCAGTACTTTTGTTAAACCCCAGGTACATACGTCCTCATCGGGTTAAAATTGATGTCGTCTTTCCAGGTGTACTGATTATTTTCCGGTGGCGTATGTGTCACCCAACGTTGGTAAAAAGCGCCCTCTGACAGCCAAGATTGATACCAAGACCCCCTGCCACGTAGTACAGATGCAGAACAAAATGTGAGCAGCTGCGGTTCTAAGAAGTTCTGCTATTTACCAACAGATCAAAACGACACCGTATTCACAGCGACAGGAGACCACGATTAATCATAGTTAGCAAACGTCCACGAATTATTTATCAGTTGTATACACAAACCTACCTCGTAAATCAGTCTAATCTGCAAAACGGTATCCAGGCCGAATGTAAAGAACTGCGACAGCTGACTTCAGTTAATTTATGTGTAGACAGCAAAAGATAGAAGACAGATCGATAAAATCACGCAATATACAGCCTGCTGGTTGAAAGCGTTAATCCAGAATTTGCGTAAACTTTATCAAACTCTTCCATTTTCAATTTATTACTATCCATTGGAATATTTTCGCCGTTAATTGTAAAAACGAATTCGGATAATAGTCTCTCGTCTCATCAAGTGAAATTGTGCTGGTCCCATTCCCATATGAGTACTTTATAAATCCGTCCTTGCCTTTTGGCGGTCAGTAGCTTGAAAAATATCCGCGCTTAAGCATTCTCTTTCTTTTCTCTCGGATTACTTTCCTGATTTTTTTTTTTTAATTTTTCATTTTGTCCGCGTTTGTTCGTTGTATCTGCTCGGGGCGGACGTCGTAAGACATCCGATTAAGTTCGTTGATGATCGATTAACTCAGTTTTTCTTATTACAGAGGGTACGTAACCCTCTGTGCGAACACGCTGAGCTACCATGCCGGCGAATTAGACCCTACCGACTTTAACTTATTGCTACATAGAGGATAGCCTACACTACTAAGCACGGTTCTCATGCAGATGCAGTTAAGAGAAAAACAGTCATTCTGATTCACACTGCACTACTGTTTATCAAAAGTGTTACACCAAGAAGGTGGCACGTAACAAATATTATAAGTGACACGAAGTGTATTGTGCAAATGACTAGCATTTCATTGCAACCACAGAAATTAGATACAGGGCCAATCTATAATTTGCACACTTTAAGACAAAAAATAAAGATGAAAAACGAAGGAACTATCCTAATGATACGGAAATCGGTAGATCTAACGTTCATGTACAAACAATGATCAAAATTTCACAAAAATTGGATGATCCATTCAAGAGGAGAAGCTTGAGGATTTGTGCAAGTTCGCGTTGGTACATCTCTGGCCCTTATGAAAGCGGTTATTCAGCTGGGCGTTGATTCATAGAGTTGCTGGATGTCCTCCAGAGGGATACTGTGCAAAATTCTGTCCAATTGGAGCTTTAGATCGTCATAATCCAAGCTGGTTCGAGAGTACTGCCCACAATGCTCCAAATGTTCTCAATTGAGGAGAGGTCCGGCGACATTGCTGGCCAATGCAGGCTTTGGGAAACACCAAAGCAAGCAGTAGCAACTCTCGCCGAGTGTGTGCGGGCATTATCTTACTGAAATGTAAACTCAGGAACGCATGTCATAAACGGCAACAAAATGGGGCGTAGAATATCGCCAACGTACCACAGCGCTATAACAGTGCCGTAGATGACAACCAACGATTGTGAAATGAAATTGCACCACAGACAGTCACTCCTGGTTGTTAAGTATATGTTGTTGTTGTGGTCTTCAGTCCTGAGACTGGTTTGATGCAGCTCTCCATGCTACTCTATCCTGTGGAAGCTTCTTCATCTCCCAGTACCTACTGCAACCTACATCCTTCTGAATCTGATTAGTGTATTCATCTCTTGGTCTCCCTCTACGATTTTTACCCTCCACGCTGCCCTCCAATACTAAATTGGTGATCCCTTGATGCCTCAGAACATGTCCTACCAACCGATCCCTTCTTCTGGTCAAGTTGTGCCACAAACTTCTCTTCTCCCCAATCCTATTCAATACTTCCTCATTAGTTATATGATCTACCCATCTAATCATCAGCATTCTTCTGTAGCACCACATTTCGAAAGCTTCTATTCTCTTCTTGTCCAAACTATTTATCGTCCATGTTTCACTTCCATACATGGCTACACTCCATACAAATACTTTCAGAAATGACTTCCTGACACTTAAATCTATACTCAATCTTAACAAATTTCTCTTCTTCAGAAACGCTTTCCTTGCCATTGCCAGTCTACATTTTATATCCTCTCTACTTCCACCATCATCAGTTATTTTGCTCCCCAAATAGCAAAACTCCTTTACTACTTTAAGTGTCTCATTTCCTAATCTAATTCCTTAGCATCACCCGACTTAATTCGACTACATTCCATTATCCTCGTTTTGCTTTTGTTGATGTTCATCTTATATCCTCCTTTCAAAACACTGTCCATTCCATTCAACTGCTCTTCCAAGTCCTTTGCTGTCTCTGACAGAATTACAATGTCATCGGCGAACCTCAAGTTTTTATTTCTTCTCCATGGATTTTAATACCTACTCGAAATTTTTCTTTTGTTTCCTTTACTGCTTGCTCAATATACAGATTGAACAACATCTGGGAGAGGCTACAACCCTGTCTTACTCCCTTCCCAACCACTGCTTCCCTTTCATGTCCCTCGACTCTTATAACTGCTATCTACATCTACATCTACATTGATACTCCGCAAGCCACCCAACGGTGTGTGGCGGAGGGCACTTTACGTGCTACTGTCATTACCTCCCTTTCCTGTTCCAGTCGCGTATGGTTCGCGGGAAGAACGACTGTCTGAAAGCCTCCGTGCGCGCTCTAATCTCTCTAATTTTACATTCGTGATCTCCTCGGGAAGTATAAGTAGGGGGAAGCAATATATTCGATACCTCATCCAGAAACGCACCCTCTCGAAACCTGGCGAGCAAGCTACACCGCGATGCAGAGCGCCTCTCTTGCAGAGTCTGCCACTTGAGTTTATTAAACATCTCCGTAACGCTATCACGGTTACCAAATAACCCAGTGACGAAACGCGCCGCTCTTCTTTGGATCTTCTCTATCTCCTCCGTCAACCCGACCTGGTACGGATCCCACACTGATGAGCAATACTCAAGTATAGGTCGAACGAGTGTTTTGTAAGCCACCTCCTTTGTTGATGGACTACATTTTCTAAGCACTCTCCCAATGAATCTCAACCTGGTACCCGCCTTACCAACAATTAATTTTATATGATCATTCCACTTCAAATCGTTCCGTACGCATACTCCCAGATATTTTACAGAAGTAACTGATTTCTGTACAAATTGTAAATAGCCTTTCGCTCCCTGTATTTTACCCCTGCCACCTTCAGAATTTGAAAGAGAGTATTCCAGTCAACATTGTCAAAAGCTTTCTCTAAGTCTACAAATGCTAGAAACGTAGGTTTGCCTTTCCTTAATCTTTATTCTGAGATAAGTCGTAAGGTCAGTATTGCCTCACGTGTTCCAGTGTTTCTACGGAATCCAAACTGATCTTCCCCGAGGTTAGCTTCTACTAGTTTTTCCATTCGTCTGTAAAGAATTCGTGTTAGTATTGTTAAGTATATGGCAGGTGGATATCAGGTCAGTACCCCACCGCTGTCAGAGGTGTCTCCAGGCCCATCTTCACTGATCACCGGGGCTCAGTTCAAAGTGGTACCCATCACTGATGACAGTTCTACTTTATTCTACTCCAGGCAATGAGATTCCAGGCCGAATGTGCTCGACACACCTGCGGAAGTGCTTCATCATTGCTGTCCGGTGTCAGAATGATGTGAGGTCCACTACATACATCTGACGCTTCTTGTATTGTCGTCCACTTCAGATGACTCCTCATAAGCGTACATGGGAAGTATCGAGTGATCCTTTGATCCAGTCTACGTAAGCTAACGAGGGAGGTTCTACTTTGGATTAGGATGGCTCCTTAACAATTTGAGTATTTCGTAGACTCAATGCCATGACAAAAAAGGACTGCAACATTTTTTTTATAGATGACTCTTGTTCAGTTACTCGTGAGTGTCTTTGAATATACTCACTCACACATTTTATTCCGGACTCCAACGTGAAGTAGAGCCTTCACTGGCGTGTAACGAGTCAAGTAACTCATTGACAGGCAGAATCAACCGCTAAACGATGTTTTGGCAAAGTACGCTCACAACATATTGTTACTAGTGCTATTCTTCTCTCACTGATAATTATTAGAATTACGTTTAGATTGCTTTGTGAACCCTTACGTTTATTAGGAAAAAAGGAGCTACTCTGGAAAGAGACGTCACTACTCCTCCGACACTACTCAACTGTTGTTTCCATCTTTCGCTTCATACTAAGGATTTATGTAACTTTATTCGTTTTACACATCACTCGTACTATTGGTTGGCTATCAACTGGGAAATGTAGAAACCTGGTTAATAGGAACTTATGTACTAAGCATTATTTATATTCCAAAGTCCAAATGTCGACATAAATCACAGAAGAAGTCTCTAACAAGGTACTCTTTTACTTCGTTTTTGAATATCTGGGGATATACAATCTGCTTCGTGACGCATACTGGCAAAGCGTTACAGATCTTTGCACCAGAATGTAAAATTCCGTTCAGTGTTCTAGATAGGGATGTATAGTCTATTGTAAATTAATTTTACTTCCATAATTGTAGTAATAATTTTCATGGTTCATCATAAATTCAGTCAGTACGACAATCCCAAGGTTCCTGATAGTTTCTGCAAGACGTTTAGTTGTCAACTTACATAACATTATTAGTGATGCCTTCTACCTAATAAATACCGGTTCTTTTCCTGTAGCAGCAATGCACCACAAGATTATGTGAAAGAAAAGTAATAAGTGAAAGTATGCAAAGTGTGCCAGCAGGTCTATACACTAAAGAAGATTCCTAAAAGAGCTCATCTTGTTGACTAAATTATCCAAATGTTGGTATTATCTCAGCTGATAGCCATCTGGGTGGCTAATAACTTCACACTTGGATTCTCAGTCAAAGTGTATTCATTGATCTCTACTTCAAGTACTTGTTATGCATTTTTATTTATCCCTAACTGCACGATATGAGTGTTTATAAGATGTCAGATTAAGTTGCTTGCTGTGAACTAGCTGTAAGAATGTTTCATTATTCTCCTGGCTGTCCTCGTACTGACACTCATAGAGATCTCTAATGTTCTGATTGAATCACTCATACAGAAGGTCCGGAAATTCTCGTTACAAACTTCTACAACTTGTCGAAGGGAGTGAGTACATAATATTTTGAATAGGGACCCATATCCGGAAACGTACTTTTTCCATTCTACGAGGGTTATAGTCCAGATGTTTAAGTCATCCACTTCCGCTTGAGGAACTGAATTAGGCGTGACATAGACCATTATTAGGCAACAATTCGAAAGGAAACGTAACGAAACATCCATTTATCACTTAAACACATCTGTTTGTGTTAACGCTTAAACATTGCGTATTTACTTTACTCCAAAACAAAGGAGAACTGAACGTACTGTACGCATAGAACAACACTGATGCATTATACACTCCTGGAAATTGAAATAAGAACACCGTGAATTCATTGTCCCAGGAAGGGGAAACTTTATTGACACATTCCTGGGGTCAGATACATCACATGATCACACTGACAGAACCACAGGCACATAGACACAGGCAACAGAGCATGCACAATGTCGGCACTAGTACAGTGTATATCCACCTTTCGCAGCAATGCAGGCTGCTATTCTCCCATGGAGACGATCGTAGAGATGCTGGATGTAGTCCTGTGGAACGGCTTGCCATGCCATTTCCACCTGGCGCCTCAGTTGGACCAGCGTTCGTGCTGGACGTGCAGACCGCGTGAGACGACGCTTCATCCAGTCCCAAACATGCTCAATGGGGGACAGATCCGGAGATCTTGCTGGCCAGGGTAGTTGACTTACACCTTCTAGAGCACGTTGGGTGGCACGGGATACATGCGGACGTGCATTGGCCTGTTGGAACAGCAAGTTCCCTTGCCGGTCTAGGAATGGTAGAACGATGGGTTCGATGACGGTTTGGATGTACCGTGCACTATTCAGTGTCCCCTCGACGATCACCAGTGGTGTACGGCCAGTGTAGGAGATCGCTCCCCACACCATGATGCCGGGTGTTGGCCCTGTGTGCCTCGGTCGTATGCAGTCCTGATTGTGGCGCTCACCTGCACGGCGCCAAACACGCATACGACCATCATTGGCACCATGGCAGAAGCGACTCTCATCGCTGAAGACGACACGTCTCCATTCGTCCCTCCATTCACGCCTGTCGCGACACCACTGGAGGCGGGCTGCACGATGTTGGGGCGTGAGCGGAAGACGGCCTAACGGTGTGCGGGACCGTAGCCCAGCTTCATGGAGACGGTTGCGAATGGTCCTCGCCGATACCCCAGGAGCAACAGTGTCCTTAATTTGCTGGGAAGTGGCGGTGCGGTCCCCTACGGCACTGCGTAGGATCCTACGGTCTTGGCGTGCATCCGTGCGTCGCTGCGGTCCGGTCCCAGGTCGATGGGCACGTGCACCTTCCGCCGACCACCGGCGACAACATCGATGTACTGTGGAGACCTCACGCCCCACGTGTTGAGCAATTCGGCGGTACGTCCACCCGGCCTCCCGCATGCCCACTATACGCCCTCGCTCAAAGTCCGTCAACTACACATACGGTTCACGTCCACGCTGTCGCGGCATGCTACCAGTGTTAAAGACTGCGATGGAGCTCCGTATGCCACGGCAAACTGGCTGACACTGACGGCGGCGGTGCACAAATGCTGCGCAGCTAGCGCCATTCGACGGCCAACACCGCGGTTCCTGGTGTGTCCGCTGTGCCGTGCGTGTGATCATTGCTTGTACAGCCCTCTCGCAGTGTCCGGAGCAAGTATGGTGGGTCTGACACACCGGTGTCAATGTGTTCTTTTTTCCATTTCCAGGAGTGTAACAGTGGCTCGATGGGGTGGCCCCCAACGTTGGTTGGTCGGTTGGTTCGGAGGGGGAAAGGGGGGGGGGGGAAGCGACCAAACTGGTTGATCATCGCTCCCCACCAACGTTATTTCAGACATTGTAAATGTAAGCCTGTTCTGGTACACATACTCCAGCCCACGTGGTGTCTCACCAGTTTCTAGTGCAGTGGCCATACTCGAGCCAGCGAATCTTCCTCGGTCTCACCGGAGTCTCGTAAGTTAAGGTTTTCATGGCAGACGTTGAGTGACATCAGGTGACCGTCTGAAGCAATACACGGCGTCCTGTCTACCCTACTCCATACCATCCTCTTAGCAGACGCGGACGTGTTACACATTTGAGTTCAAACCGTCGTAGAACGGAATCGGTACGATTCCGGACATGGATCTTTATTCAGACATTATGTACTCACTCCCCTCTACAAGTCCAAGAAGTTTGTAATGGGAATGTTCGAACACCCTGTATAGGTCAAGAACGGGAGTGGGCCTAGTATAGAACCTTGCAGGACCCCATAAGAGTTACCACTCAAAATTTAATCTTATTCCTTATAATTAGTTAGTTGTGGGTTTCTGTTTTCTGTTGTCTAGATCCGAAAATGGCTATCAACCACTGGAATCGTTGATCTTTTATAATAACTTTGCAGATAAGGACCTTTTCAAACATCGTTTGTCTGTCAAAGTAAAGTGAGGAACTTCTGTCGAATAAGAAGATTTTTATGTGTAAAAAGGAAATAAGAAGAAGGAGACTTTTTGTCCTCACATCCAATAACAATGAGATACTACACGTCATTTGAGAGACTGAAGTATGCGTGGAGACAGCCGAAAAGGAAAATATCTCCAGATAATAGGTCAGAGACGATGTCTTTAGCTACGAAAAACCAGACGGGGACACTGCCTGACGCGGAGTACATCACAGAGGCCAACAAAAACAGCATACACCGAGGCTGGACTCCAGGATAAACTATTCAGAGTACTGGAGTCGTTACCATCGCTGGCAGTGCTCCATTCAGAACGGAGCGCTGCTGCTCTTCTTCCTTTGAGCGCCTGCCTTATTACTCAAAGGGTGGTCCCCCGCGGGCGATATAACCTGATTACCCCGCCTTGGCTTTCATTTAGAAAGCTCTGAAAATAATCCGGGTGCCCCAGGCGGCTTATCAGATTCCCCGCCGCCTGTTACTGCGTTCGGACGGAAAGATGTTGAGCTCTCAGACACCGTCCTATGAATATTAAACAGCAGAAAGACCTCCTTCAAATTTCTTTGTGTAGTGGCTGGTCGTTTCTGTAAGCCATAAGATGGTTCCTCTAAAATCTTGAATACATAGAGCATACTACGGAGATCTGTTTATTCTGTACAATTATAGACAGCATAAAGTAGCTTATCGAATGAGATATCACGAACGGTGAGTGCAGAATATTTTCATATGACATAATCAAAGTAGGAGTATAGATTAGCTGCGAAACAAAATTCTAGATTGCGAACCAGTAAAACGTTTAAATAATCATACACATACCATTTTATAAAACTACAGGAAGTAGTACAAATTTACTCAAAATTATCTATCCCCTACCATAGCTGCTTACCTTAACTGTGGTACGTGTACGGAACGACTTTGACTGTAAGTGTAAAGCGATCGAAATCGTCAGACAGTCCATGAATCATCTTCGATATGCTGACTTCATTGTGCTCATAACTGAAAATTTGAAAAAAGTAACATAGTGATTCAGAAACTGAAACTGGCTTCTTCATCGGTTGATTTTGAGATAAATGTTGGGAAGAATTAAGTTTTGAGTCCAAACATCTAATCAGTTAGATTTCATCGGAGATCTACAGTAGTTTTCGGATTCCGAGAGAGCACCAGATTGAAATGACATTAAGCTGGTCATATACCGCGGCGAGACCCGAAAAGACGGAACAACAAGATAGAGAGTTAGAGACCTTGGAGAGACACATAAGACGCATTGGAAAACCCAGAAGTCATGACTCCACGATGTCAATACAACCACTGGAACACGGTGGATCCTCACGGAACAGAATCGAGTGCACTGGAAGAATATGTAGGGAGCATTTATTGATCTGTGGATAGATAAAAGCTATAAACGGAGCAGGAAGAAAGAAAGATTTATTCGCCTTAAAACGAAACAGAGTAGAGTAAGAGATGTAGAAGACCATGATGATGGCATAATCATGATGATGAAAAGAAGAAGAAGAAAAAGAGAAGAGTGTCAGGTTCTCCTGTTTCAAATCCTGTTCAGCTTTGAACATAAGTAAATCATATTTTTTTATTAAAAATGAAACTCCCGCAGCTATACTTAAGATGTAATATTTATTTGCCTACTAGCTTCGATGTTGCCTCAACGCCATCTTCAGGCCCTATACAACAGACCATAAGTAAAACAAACAATGTGAGACATTAGAAGTCTGTGAGCTATTGTACAAAATAAATATATTATAAACATATTATTTAAAGGATGACTTCATTAGTTACATTTCGTTCATTGTCACTAAGATACAATTTACCTTGACATTAGCAATTTATGTGGTACATGCAAGTACAAATGAGGTTATATATACATGGTTATTTCCATTGCAGATCAATACCAGACATTTGAATAAAATGGGGGTATATATAAGTCTAGGTGACAAACCGTTACTCTTAGAGATAACAATATAGGCATGATACAGTACTAAAATTGTGTTAAAACAGAATAATAATACCCTAAACACTTGTTTGTGTGCACAATTCAACTAACAGGAAGGCAATGCAGATTTTCCTTCCCGTTAGTTAAATTGTGCACACAAAGAAAGTTTGAGGGCATTATTATTCTGTTTTAACACAATTTTAGTACTGTATCATGCCTATATTGTTATCTCTGAGAGTAACGGTTTGTCACCTAGACTTATATATACCCCCATTTTATTCAAATGTCTGGTATTGATCTGCAATGGAAATAACCATGTATATATAACCTCATTTGTACTTGCATGTACCACATAAATTGCTAATATCGAGGTAAATTGTATCTTAGTGACAATGAACGAAATGTAACTAATGAAGTCATCCTTTAAATAATATGTTTATAATATATTTATTTTGTACAATAGCTCACAGACTTCTAATGTCTCATATTGTTTGTTTTACTTATGGTCTGTTATATAGGGCCTGAGGATGGCGTTGACGCAACATCGAAGCTAGTAGGCAAATAAATATGAAATCTTAAGTACAGCTGGAGGAGTTTCATTTTTAATAGAATTATACCAGCTGATGTCCCACCATCATCCGATTTAAATATGAATGTACGAAGATAAGTGAATCAAGATGCCAGGGGAAGGAATTATGAGTGAATGCGAAAGTGGTTTCCAGGAGGGTCAATTCATAATGTGTAATATCCACAGGGTGATAATTATTGAACTATATGAAAAAAACATGAATTAGTTACAAACTACGGCGTGCACACACTTTATTCAACATGTAAACGTCACTACAGATATTCTGATCTAGGTTATGACACGTTCGATATGCTTGCCATCATTGGCGATGATGTGGCGCAGACGAATTGTGAGATTCTGCATGATTCGGTGAAGTGTCGCAATATCGATGCTGTCGATGATCTTCTCAATGGCAGTTTTCAGCTCAGCAATGGTTTTGAGGTTATTGCTGTACACATTGTCTTTAATATAGCCCTACAAAAAGGAGTAGCATGTGTTCAGTTCCGGATAATATGGCGGCCAATCGAGGCCCATGCCAGTAGCCTCTGGGTTACCCCAGAGACAGGATGCGGTCCCCAAAGTGATCCTCCAGGACATTAAACGCTCTCCTGTTTCGATGGGGTCGAGCTCCGTCTTGCATGAACCACAGCTTGTCGAAATCAGGGTCACTTTGGATGGGGGATGAAATTATCTTGCAAAATCGTCACGTACCGTTCCGCAATCACAGTGCCATAAATGAATTTCGTACCGATTGTATCGGGACTGGACACTTTACACCACACAGCCACCTGTTGAGGGTGAAGAGACTTCTCGATGGCGAAATGCGGATATTGAGTCCCCCAAATGCACTTGTTTTGGTTGTTGACGAACCCAACCAAATGAAAGTACGCTTCGTCGCAGAACCAAACCATGCATGTGCATAGTAGTTTCAATCATGCCCCGCGGCTCATTCAGCGCAATAATTGTCAACCTGTTACTGAGAACAAAATTAAAAGTTACCAGTAAATGTAATGAAAAGTTAAGATATTCAGATATACTTATTACTACTAACAAGGTCTACTTGTGTAAAGATTTGTACATTGAGTATAATCCTCTTTTATACTTACTTACTTGCAAACAATTTAACTGAAATGCCGAAACTACTATTCTACTGTCACGTGGAAACCACAATCAAGCCCGCATCCGAAGGCAGAGACATCAAAAAACTACAACACTTAGCACTAAAAGCACTTCTATTACTGACGCCAGATGTGAACTCCTGGTTGGAAAGTACTGCTATTTATACAAACATCGAACCTTCCATAATGTTGCTATTTAAACGGACCTCAGGTACTCCAGAATATATAAACACTACAAACAGTAAATATTTCAAGAACCTTCCAGAAATGATAAATACTAAATAACAAATGACTACTGGTGGTCGGGATACTACAGACCCAAAATTTCACCTCACTTCGGGACTCTGGCTATAACTCTGCTATTCCATTACATTCTTCATGTCCTCTTGTTTGTATAGGAGGCTGGCATTTATCATGACAGATTTTGCGTATATACTCAGAAAGCACGGGTGGTTGACAAGAATATGAAAACACCAAAACCACAAAACAGTGTCTAATATTGTGTAATAAAATGGCTTCAAGTTGTCTCCGAATAGATAAATATAGATTTTTATAGTTTTTGTGGGAATCTCATACCATTCTTACCACAAAACAGTGGCAAGATCAGGTAGCAATGATGGAAGTGGAAAGCGATCACGCACCCCTTGTCTCTAAAGTGGGATTAATAATACTGCGACATGGCGGCTGTGGTGACCAGGGAAGAAGCAACAATACATCCTCGTGCTCACAAAAGCAGTCTAGGAAGATGCGAACTATGAGAGTGGGGGGTCCTGTCATCTTGAAACGCAGCTTCAGTATTCGGGAACATTGTGTCGGAGGTTGGACTGATCAGCCAAAATGGTCACATTCTTGGCAGTAATGTGACCTTCCAGATGAACGGCGCGGCCCATGGAATACCACGACGTTTCTTTTCCTTAAGTCTTCTGACTGGTTTGATGCAGACCGTCACGAATTCATGTCCTGTGCCAACCTCTTCATCTCAGAGTAGCGCTTGCAACCTATTTTCTGAATTATATGCCGATGAATTTCAATCTCTGTCTTCCTCTACAGTTTTTACCTACTGCAGCTCCTTCTAGTGCTATGGAAATTAACACATGTTCTATCATCCTGTCCCTTCTTCTTGTCAGTATTTTCCATGTATATTTTTCCTCTCTGACTCTTTGCTGAATCTCCTCATTCCTTACCTAATCAGTCCACTTAATTTTTCAACATTCGTCTGTAGCACCACATCTCAAATGCTTCGATTCCTTTCTGTTCTGATGTTCTCAAGTCGATGTTCCAGTAACATACAATGCTATGTTCCAAACGTACATTCTCTGAAATTTCTTCCTCAAATTAAGGCCTATGTTTGATACCAGTGGACCTCTCTTGTTCATTCTGATGAGAACAGTCCTGTCACCGAGCTGTTCACAATAACTGGCTCTCTGCCCTACCTTCCGATTAATGACAAATCCTGCTCACGTTACACCATTTTTATTATTAGCCAGTATTCATCTGACGAGAGATCCGTATCCTCTTTCCATTTCACTTCTCTGCTTCCCACTAGAGCCTTTGCACTTTCCTTTGCAGATTTTCTAGCTTCCCTAGCACGTTCAAATTTTGACATACCACGCCCAGACTCGTAGAACCTTATACTTTCGTTGGTTATTCAGTCTTTTTCTCTTGGTCACCTCCCACTTGGGAGACCTGTCTTGGACATCCGAATGAGGAATGTTCCTGACTCTTTCGCCGATGGAGAGATCAACATAACACTTTTTCAATCACAGGCCACATTTCCTGTGGATACACATTATGTGTCTTTAATGCAGAGGTTTTCATAGCCTTTTGCATCCTCATACAGTTGATCATTGCTGATTCTTCCGCTTTTCGGGGCAGTAACCCACCCCAGGGGCAAGAGAGTGCCCTGGACCCCTGTCCGCTCCTCTGCCGTCTGTGACAAGGCTGTTGGCAGAATGACAGATGCTTCTTATGCCGGAAGTCTTCGGCTGCATTGCTGATGATTTTTATTCAAAATTTATGCGGTGGCGGGATTCTAACCCGGAACCGAGGACGTTTTGATTACTAATCAAAGACGCTATCCCTAGACCACGATACGGTTGTCCAAATCTTCACCGAAACCACACCATGTTTCACTCTTGGGAGGTAAACTTGGCCAGAAGTTGGAGACAGTGTGGAACAAGACTCATCAGACCAAATTACATTACTCCACTACTCCGAACACCAGATTTTACGGCCTAGGTACCACGTTTTCCTGTTATTGGCATTTACATCAGAGATGAGTGTTTTTTGGATTCCGTTTGTTGCTGAGAGGGTTGGCGAGAGTATCATTCAGGTCGGCAGTGACTTTTGCGGCCGTCTTCTTCGTACATTTCGTCGCAATTCTTTTCAATGAGCATCCCTCACGAAGGCTCAACACACCCTTTCGTCATCGTTGTGACTTAGCAGATGACGTTTTTCCACTCTCTCCGTAAAGTCTTCAGTACGATGCCTCTTGGCTCACCGGACTCTTCGGCTACCGTGGTTACGTGGTTATACATTTCAAATCGAATGAATCTTTGCAAAAAGAAGTAAAGTCTGGAAATATTACAAAATAAACCATCTATGCACATTTTAAGTACATTCCAAGTGTTATTAGTAGAAAACACTGTATGAAATGTTTATTTTGTAGGTAACAAGTGACAAGAAATAAAATAAAGGAAATATTTCCCGAACATAAACTTCCGAATCGGATACGAAATCCGCCAGGGGAAGTTTTTTTTTTTTTTTTTTTTTTTTTTTTTTTTTTTTTTTTTTTGTTTAATCGGTTGACGAAGTGCATAAGGGACTACGTCAGTAAAATCCGACAGTGTGTGTATATAACAACATTGTTCTTAAAAGTGCAGTTTGCACTGTCAGATGGTGAAAAGCAACTAATCCGTTCAGCAACGGAAAAGGCTGCCATCTGGGGAACGGTATCTGAATCTTTGGCAGAATCCGATGATTTTGCAATGGAATTGCCATCTAGAAGAAGGTGGCTTTGTATAAAATGTAATAAAAGAGCGTCTGGGGCTCAGTTCATTTGTGGAGGGTGTTCCACGCCCCCACACCGTACCTTTACAGGGGACGCCATATAGCTGCGTCATGTGATCATGTATCATGTGACACCTGAGACGAAGAAAACATCGTCACACCGAGACATCCCTCATACAAGCCTTCCATCCCCCCCCTCCCCCCCCCCCCCCAACTCACATACCCACATATAGTAAATTCAACACAACTGTATCCGCGAAATTATAGCCCCAGCAGTCTTCTGGGATACTAGGGTGTTCTGCTGGCTGGGTTCTTTACTTGTGCAGAGACTGCGAATGCTGCGCTACCAGTACTATACTATATTCGAATGGTCGCAGTAGACGATTCGGAAGAAATGACCGGGATTGTATTAGGAAAGTGCCGTGTTGTTGCACAACAATGCGCAACCGCGTACACCCTCGGGAAGTCTTGATTTCGTTCGAATTTTCTAATGCACTGTATTGCAAAAGCCTCCTTATGGCCTATATGTCGCACCAAGCGAATTTCGTCTCTCCGGACCATTGCAGAAGCACATGACCGGTCACTACTTTAGAAACTACGCCGCCATTCAGGAGATTCCTGTTGGACACAGTGCCTCCTAAGGTCTGGACCCTGATTTCTTTTATGCTGGTTTCGGCAGGTTGGTTTACCGATGAAACAAATGCTTCGACAACCAAATGCTTATACAGCCATGATAATTATGTGGAAAAGTAATTAGTGCCTTTAGCAACTTTATGTATCTCTTACCCTTCCTGGACAAACTTTTTCTCGGAGAGGATTTGTACATTACGTTTTGAACCACCCTCGTAGTAGATGAGTTTTCCTATTTGGGAAGAAAAATAACTGATGACGGCAGAAGTAAAGAGAATGTAAATTGCAGACTAGTAATAGCAAAGAAGGCCCGCCCGGTTAGCCGTGTGGTCTAACGCACGGCTTTCCGGAGTGGAAAGGAGCGCCTGGCCCCCGGCACGAATCCGCCCTGTGGACTTGTCTCGAGGTCCGGTGAGCCGGCCAGTGTATGGACGGTTTTTAGGCGGTTTTCCATCTGCCTCGGCGAATGCGGGCTGGTTCCCCTTATTCCGCCTCAGCTACACTATCTCGGCGATTGCTGCGCAAACAAGTTCTCCACGTACGCGTACACCACCATTACTCTACCGCGCAAACATAGGGGTTACACTCGTCTGGTGTGAGACGTTCCCTGGGGGGTCCACCGGGGGCCGAACCGCACAATAACCCTGAGAGAGTGGTTCGGTGTGGGGCGGCACAGGGGTGAAGTGGACTTCGGTAGTCGTCGTGGGGTTGTGGACCACTGCGGCTGCGGCGCGGATGGAGCCTCTCCGTCGTTTCTAGGCCCCCAGTTAATATACAATACAACAACAAAGAAAGTTTTTTTTAAAAACAGAAAACTACTTCAGCTTTATAAAAAACTACTTTCCCATTTAACATGAACTTTAAATTCTGAGAAGTCTTTTCTGAACCGTTTGTTTGGAGTGCAACCTTCTTTGTATGTGGAACAGAGACGATAAAGGGTACAGGCAAAAAGAGTATAGAAGCTTTTGAAATGTGACAGAAATTTGCTTAAAACTGGATGGTGATATCGAGTAACTAACGAAAAGATAATGAATGGCATGTATGGTACAACTTTATGAGGAATAATTTGGCACTGGAGGGAAGCGTGTGGGGCAAACACGTACAGAGGATGTAACGTAGTTCAAATGGGTGTAGGTTGTAGATGTCAAATATGAAGAGACTGGCATAGGGAGACTACCGTGGTTCGGACTAAAGACCACAACAACACAAATGAAACTAGATGTTTATTCGTCACTTCTTGTTCGTAGGGCATGACTGTATCGTGGATGATCGACGACAGTGAAACCGAGGCGTCGGGTTGTTACAGATGTCACAGCACTCGAATGTGGCTTCGCATTGTCATGCTGAAGAAGAGAGTGCTACATGTGAGAAGTAACTCTTCGACTTTGAAACTCGATTACAGAACGCCGTTTCTCACGCAATGTCAGTTATGTTACACACCTCCATGTTACACGCTACGGTTCGGACCCCTACCGCAGCAGACGGCTGCAACTACGTAGCCATGACAAATAAAGATGTTGTATGTTGATTGTTTTATTTACAAATTTTTAAGAGTAATCATTTAAAAAATACGGAGCCACTACTTTTCTTATAACGTAGCCTTATCACTATCTGCGTTTGACTGGTGACAATTAACCAATATGATTCATGATACTCTGTTTAACGCTAGGGGCACTTCTCAGTACGTGTATCCACAAGACTGCACAAGCCTACACTTCAAAGCTCCTTTTCATTTCAGTCCTCTCACCGAAGAATCAACACGTATGCTGAAATTTGGGCACCAGTTCGGATAATCTTCAGGAGTTGCATGCACAAATAAAGAAGGACGCGTGTTGTGTTCTGGTTACAGTGAAACAGGAACACATCACGATGTCGTCAGTTTCCCCTCTCTCTCTCCTTCTCTCTTGTTCTCATAGTTCTACTTTTCGTATTTAAACGTCTCTTCCCCAGACGTTTTCGTGCAGAGCTAATTTTTCTCCTTGGGTCTCCTTTAAAAAAAAAAAAAAAAAAAAAAAAATTAGATCAGGGAAGAATATTACTGTAGCTTGTTTGTGTAAAACTTTATTTATTTCGCTTGCTTTGTTGCTATTAAACACCGAGATAATTTGACAGCTTTCTTCAAATCTGCACTATCGCGAGAAGTGTAGAGTTGTCTTCAATACACCCAAAAGTACTCGCCAGACATTTTCTAAATCGTTTCCGCACATTTCACCATTCGCAGCACTGTCGCCGATGTACATACGCCTAAGAAATTAGCTTTTATTGGCCCTGAATTGTTTACATAGAGGTATACAACTGCTGTTTCCTGTTTTTGTTCAAGTAAGTGAATCTAGACACGACTGATAGAATGGCAGCGGAATGAAACGCTACAGTTTCTCACAGTCGTTCTTGCGGTAAAAATCATTATAGCTGAAAAGTGAAGCTAGCCCCTTGTGTGCGAGTATAGCATTTCAATTAGAAGTTCTACTGTACCATTGCTAACCAATACGCAGCAAGCCATAAGACAGAGGGGAAACGTAGATTAAATGTTAAATGTCAAACGATGTATGAACAGATAGGAGTTAATCCAGAGGGGAAACGTAGATTAAATGTCAAACGATGTATGAACAGATAGGAATTAATCCTATCGAATTCAACATATTCTCGTTAGCAAAAATACTGCGTGAAACGAACATTTACATTTTTGTCTTATTTTTCTTTTGTTAATTCAGTCATCCGCTCTCGTAAACAAGATTACCATGTGAAAGGAACATTAACATTTCTTTAATTACTTGGATAACTGATTCTGTACCTTTTCGTGTCCCTCTTCGCTACGTGTGAAACCATCTCCATGACAATTCAGAATGTTAGGAGCTTCCTTTGACATACAGGACCAGCTCTGACACGTTTTTAGATAAATTGTAAGATATGTCTGCCCTTGGAACTGTAGAAGAGGTTAAAATATTTGTTCTGTACTCGACTGATTAAATCAAGGATTTAACGTCTTAAAATTTCGTTTCTTTTAATTGCTCATTACTTGGATGTTAATTCACAGATATAAAGCAACATCATAAACGTCTTGCGAATTGCCTTCGTGAAAAAAATTTATCAGCTTACAGTAGGTAACAAAAATGGCTACCATGTTGCAAATTAGTAATAAATCTAAGCGATTAACCCGGAATCAAACAGCACTTGTAGTACATAACGTCTTCCAGCGTAACAAAAATGTGTGTGTGTTTTTTTTATAAATTTCACTTAATTATTGACCGAATTTAAAAAATTAAAATGCTGTCATGATCTACTCATTGTTACTTTAAAAGTAAAAATGTCGTATGACTAGGGCCTCCAGTCGGGTAGACCGTTCGCCAGGTGCAAGTCTTTCGATTTGACGCCACTTCGGCGACCTGCGCGTCGATGGGGATGAAATGATGATGATTAGGACAACACAACACCCAGTCCCTGAGCGGAGAAAATCTCCGACCCAGCTGGGAATCGAACCCGGGACCCTCAGGATTGACATTCCGTCGCGCTGACCACACAGCTACCAGGTACGTACCACTTTAAAAAATCAACACAATGAAACAAGTGTTAAAGTTAGAAACGGTGTATCCTGGAACAGCATAACTGATGCCGTACAAAGACACGGACTTTATTCCTCCAGTATTTGAGAATGAGTACACTTAGCGATTTCCAACAAAATTCACACGTAAGTTCAAACCCTTACCCTTGTAAACTGGAAAAAGTTCATCGCTGACTACGTTTACGCTGCTCATGCAGTAAAACTTCAGTGTCAGATATGTTTTAATTTATTACTTCTTTATTATCATTTCTTTTCACAACACAGTTTGCACGCAGTATCTACATATATCACTGCTAAATTATGTCAATGCACGACAAATAGTTCAGGAGATATGACGTCATAAACGTTGACATGAGCGAAAAACTAGCTTCTGATTAAGATGGAGCACAAATTACCCATACTACATTCATCCAGCGTTCAATAATTAGAGCACTAAACGACTTCCAACAAACTGTAAGCACAGTTTCATAATGTTTCTAAGCCTTTTTTCTCGTACATACATAACGTCAAATATAAAACACTTTAACTCTTATGTAATCAGACGTTTGAAGCTCTTTTATACTCGAGAATTCGATTCTTTAAGGAATCGCGGCTTCAATGGTATCGTCTAATGGAGGACCATAGCGCATATACGTCTACTTCGTAAGAGCCGTTAGTGACAACTAAACGTCCTGTTGAAGCAGCTCAACAGGTTAATCTGTAGGTGTGGAAACAACCTTCTAGCACGAAAACAGGATGGGCAAGGGGAATACTGGGACTCTATATTACCAACATGGCACCCATTGTGGAATGTCACCTTGGATGCAACTCGTAATTTTCATGTGGTAATGGGGTGCTGTAAGACGCCACTTGGATGCAAATTTTAATTTGTGTATGGTTATGGAGTGATATGTCACATATCAAACAGATACTAGGTTGGGACTGAAAAATAATGTCATCATAAAACTAATCACGTACACATATAATGTAAACTGACTAGTTGCATATCATTTCGATAAACAAAATAGTTCAAATGACCAATGGACCATGCAGTTAAGTAACTAAGTTACTCGAGAAGAAAAATGGCATCTTTCATTTAAGCACAGCTTTAATCGGTATCGAGTGATACGAGATGTTTCTTCCTTTCAGGTGATGTTGACACAAGTTGAACACGCTGAGGTCGTCCTGACAACAAGAGAGAGAAGCACACATTGCAGTGGTTTTGGTTCAAATGGCTCTGAGCACTATGGGACTCAACTGCTGAGGTCATTAGTCCCCTAGAACTTAGAACTAGTTAAACCTAACTAACCTAAGGACATCACAAACATCCATGCCCGAGGCAGGATTCGAACCTGCGACCGCAGCGGTCTTGCGGTTCCAGACTGCAGCGCCTTTAACCGCACGGCCACTTCGGCCGGCTTGCAGTGGTTTTCTTCCATATAAAATTAAATGATATTTATTTAAAATGTAGACTTTCACGGCCGGAAATGTCCTGTCCATTACAATTATCCGGGCTGTTATGCCGTGGTCGGTTGGTGAATTCTTTGTCAAATCCCACTAACGTTCTTAGAACTGTGTCACGGTTAATAAAAAAATTCCTCCATTGAAGATAGTGTACAGAAAGGCCTCTGCAGTTCGGCTGCGCTACCACCGAGGCTTTATGGATTGCCCAAAATTCATAAAGAAAATGTACCGTTAAGACCGATACCAAGTGCCATTGGTTCGCCCACCTACTCGTTAGCCAAGTTTTTGACTACGCTGTTAAAACCACATGTGGGCCGTTCGAGCTCTTATATAAAGAATTCGACACATTTCATCAGCAGATTGAATGGCATAGTGGTCCAGCCGGAGAACATATTGGTCAGCTTCGATGTGGTATCGCTGTTTACCACGGTTCAACTTAATGATGTATTGGAACAGCTGGGTCGAATTTTTCCTGCCGATATTTCAGAACTGTTTAAGTGTTGTTTGACGACCACATACTTCAAGTGGAATGAACAGTTTTATGAGCAAACGGATGGCGTGGCTATGGGAAGCCCCCTAAGTCCCGTAATTGCAAACTTCTTTATGGAGAAATTCGAAGAACAGGCCTTAGGTACTGCCAGCAAAAAACCAAATGTATGGTTCCGATACGTGGATGACACGTTTGTGCTGTGGAGACATGGTAGGGAGGAACTAAGCCGGTTCCACGAACATGTGAACAGTATAAACTAGAGAATTCAGTTTACAATGGAGGAGGAGGTAGACGGCAAATTACATTTCCTCGATGTGCTTGTTTTTAGAAACGAAAATGGTAGTTTGGGCCACTCAGTGTACCGCAAACCCACGCACACGGACCGTTATTTGTACCGGGATTCTAACCACCACCCACAACAGAAGCGGGGTGTTATCAAGACGTTAGCGGACAGAGCTAGAAATATTTGTGAACCTGAGTTGCTCGACGCTGAGATGGAACATCTCCACAATGCACTAATGAAGAACGGATGTTCGTCCGCCGAAATAAAACGTGCGTTGAGGCAGCCACGCAGAAATCATACTGACGTATAGGCTACTGCAAAATCTAGGGTTTTCCTGCCGTTTGTTAAAAATGTAACGGAAAGAATAGGGAGGATCTTGACGAAGCGGAATATTACCGTAATTTACAAGCCCACCAGGAAGATACAGGAATACCTTAAATTAGCCTGCCAAGGACGCTCGCAAACCATTGGAAAAAGCTGGAGTGTATAGGATCCCATGCAGCTGTGGAGATGTTTATGTGGGTACCACTAAAAGAACAGTTTCAAAACGTTTGGAGGAGCACGAGGGCAATTGTAGAAGAGGAGAAACGGAACGATCAGCTGTTGCGGAGCATGCTTTCCAGCCAGGGAACCACCATATTCGTTTCGAGGAGACGCAAGTACTAGCGGCCACAACGGATATTACGAAAGGCTCTACAGGGAGGCAATCGAAATCACTAAACACCCTAATAATTTCAATCGTAAGGAGGAGGGTGTGAAATTAAACGGTATATGGATGCCGGTGTGAAAGAAGATGTGTACCACCCGTCCACTATTGGATGATGGCAACGGCGATCGACGGCAACGGACAGCGGCCAATTGCACTGACGATTTCAAAACACGAGACGTCACGCCGCGGCGCGGGATCGCGCGGACACGAAATTTAGCGGCAGTCAGTAGCGAGCCAGTGGGTGTGGTGGACCTTCCATCGAGCTACAGACCGCCTTGAAGATGTCTCCCGCAGACGGGGACGAAACGTTGGGATTTAACAAAGAATTCACCAACCGACCACGGCATAACAGCCCGGATAATTATAATGGACATGATATTTATTTACCGATCTCTTCTGATGGAAATGATCGATATAGGGAATCTGGATGTCATGATGCATTACGACATCTAAATATGCTAACATCACGAGTTGTCCGTAACGTGAAGTTGCAGATAGAGGGTTATGTTGGATAAACTGCAAGAATAAATCCTAGCAATTTGCCCTCAGTCCTAAGTTGTCATTAGAGTAGAAGCCTGCTTATCTTGCACCTTCTATAGCTGTCTCGCTGCACTTAGCGGAATTCTTCTCTGCAGGTCACTGTTTCTGAAAAGCTAGTTTAATCAGTGTGTCTTTTGGTATTGCTGTTATGCTCGCGGCTGTAATATTCAAAGTCTTTTAGGAAAAGGGATGCCACGTTATTTACTGTTGCAATTAGATTAAGGGAAATTTCCTCAACATAACACAATCAATCCTATATGAGCGGCAATATCATCTCATAAATCATTGTAACGATCGTGGAGTCTGATTGTAATACTTCGAGTATAACAAATATTGAACTTTAATTCACTATGTTTACTTTCATGTCTCTTAAGTTAAAACTAACGTTTCTGGGGACAAAATTGTATTTTAAATTTATTTCTCTTAAATGAAATATTCACTTTTAATATCAGTGTTCGCTTTTTGGAGACTAGCTGATGATACCTCCAACGCTGTTAGTAGACTGTGTCTGTTTGCCACCCGCGTGTGCAGGGCGCACTTTCGTGGTAATCTGCTCATCTCCGCCGATATTCGTTAACAGTCGTCAAATACCTCTGTAAACCTCTGCAGGTTATTTTTAATAAATAAAAATGTAATTATAAAGACATCACTGTGCGTAAAGGCTTCGATCAGCCAAACAACGAACATTAATACTGGATGATAAGTATCTTGATGCCACATATGATGTCGCCGTCCCTTAGATCCGCCTTCGCTCAACGACAAAGGCGACTACTATAAGAGCTCTCCCAAGTTCCGAGTACACGTGAAGTGACCATCTGTCAGTTGTGGAGTGGACAATCTACTTCTCTTGAGACTCACGTACCAGAAAGACCACCAACTACCCAGAATCTGGCAGTGGAATTTCGAGAAATGTGCGTTATAACTGCCAACTTCAAACCGGAATATACTCGATCGCTGCAGGTGCAAGAAGGACTGGACTAACGGAACCATCACGATATGTAAACATCACCTGAAAATCAGCCCGAAAGAGAGGCCGGTCTACTTGCAAGCGATCGTGAATTTCTAGAGAGCCCGGTTACACATGATGCGTACTCTTGTCATGAGGCCGAGCGGGGTAGCTGAGCGGTCTAGGGCGCCTTGTCAAGGTCCGCCCCCCCCCCCCCTCAGGTCGGAGGTTCGAGTTCTCCCTCGGGCATGGGTGTGTGTGCTGTCCTTAGGAAAATTAAATACAGTTCGTGTATAAATTAAACAGTGCTTGTAAATATTTTATTCATAAATTTATTAACATTTACAATTATTAGTACATACAATTCATCACAACTAATTCACATAACCGTAAAACACATATAATAAGTCGTTTAAAAGCTGATGATCCAGAGATCACGAACACAAGTTACTTTTACATTAGAACAAAATAGCAAATGGTTGCAAACATCTTATATAAAAGTCATCAAAGTTATGGCTAAATTACAATTTCTTCTCATGAAAACACGATATCAGACTAATATAAATTATTTAGATACATGTTATTTACATCACAGGAACGATTCTTTTATGGAGATGATGTGGCACGTGTCAGATAACGGAATATAATATGTATACATGACTAGAGTTAATATTAACGAACACATTATTCTTTAGCCCTACAGAAGCAAATACACTTAAAATCTAATCTTTCGCTTTTTTTACTGATTAGTAAAAAGAAATTAAAGAAAGATTTGTCCAAAAGAAATTATTTTAGTTTAGACTGAAAGTTGCTTTGTTATTGTAGAAATCATGAAACATCTTTGTTGCTACATATTCAACCTCCTTTCGAGCCACTGACAGCTTAAATAATGAATAAGAAAAGTTATTTTTTGCTCTTGTGTTGTGGGTATGGACATCATTATTCTTGTCAAATTGTGATGGATGCTTTACGAACAATTTTAGTTGCGAATACGTGTATTATGTTCTGCATCCATATCTATGCTCTGCAAACCACCGCGAAATGCATGGCAGAGGTTACGTCCCATTGTATCGGTTATTAGGATTCCTTCCTGTTCCACTCACGTATGAAGCTTGGGAAGAATGAATGTCTGAATATCTCTGTGCGCGCAATAATTAGGCTTATCCTCACGATTCCTTTGTGAGTGGTACATAGGGGATTCTAGTATATTCCCAGAGTCATCATTTAAACCCGGTTCTCGGAAACTCTGTTAACAGACCTTCTCATGATATTTTAGAACTATCTTCAACAGTCTTCTAGGATTCCTTGAACATCTCTGTGACTCTCTCCCGCGGATTAAACAAACCTGTGACCATTCATACGCCCTTCTCCATATAAATTTACTATCCCTTTTAGCCCTATTTGGTGCGGGTCACACACTCTTGAGCAATATTCTAGTACCGGACGCACGAGTGATATGTAAGTGATCTCTTTCGTAGACTATTGCACTTCCCCAGTGTTCTACCAATAAACCTAAATCCGCCACTTGCTTTATCCACGACTGAACCTATGTGATCATTCCATTTCATATCCTTAAAAAGTTTTACACCCAGGTATTTGTGTGAGTTAGCCGATGCCACCACTAACTAATTGATATTACAGTCACAGGATACTACGTTTGTTCGTTTTGTGAAGTGCACAATTTTACTTTTTTGGATATTTAAAGCAAGTTGCCAGACTTCGTACAATATCTTTTTTCTAAGTAATGAGTTACCACAGAAGATTATTCCATAAGACGTTGTTGAATGGAAATATGCGAAATATGTCAGGATACTGTTCGTTTCTTTCCAAGACTAGCAGTTACGTGAAGAGCGGAATAACTGAACCATGGACCTTGCCGTTGGTGAGGAGGCTTGCGTGCTTCAGCGATACAGATAGACGTACCGTAGGTGCAACCACAACAGAGGGGTATCTGTTGAGAGGCCAGACAAACGTGTGGTTCCTGAAGAGGGGCAGCAGCCTTTTCAGTAGTTGCAGGGGCAGCAGTCTGGATCATTGACTGATCTGGCCTTGTAACACTAATCAAAACGGCCTTGCTGTGCTGGTACTGCGAACGGTTGAAAGCAAGGGGAAACTACAGCCGTAATTTTTCCCGAGGGCATGCAGCTTTACTGTATGGTTAATGATGATGGCGTCCTCTTGAGTAAAATATTCCGGAGTTAAATAGTCCCCCATTCGGATCTCCGGGCGGGGACTACTCAAGAGGACGTCGTTATCAGGAGAAAGAAAACTGGCGTTCTACGGATCGGAGCGTGGAATGTCAGATTCCTTAATCGGGCAGGTAACTTAGAAAATTTAAAAAGGGAATTAGATATAGTGGGAATTAGTGAAGTTCGGTGGCAGGAGGAACAAGACTTTTGGTCAGGCGAATACAGGGTTATAAATACAAAGTCAAATAGGGGTAATGCAGGAGTAGGTTTAATAATGAATAAATAAATAGGAGTGCGGGTACGCTACTACAAACAGTATAGCGAACGCGTTATTGTGGCCAATATAGACACGAAGCCCACGCCTACTACAGTAGTACAAGTTTATATGCCAACTAGCTCTGCAGATGACGAACAAATTGAAGAAATGTATGATGAAATTAAAGAAATTATTCAGATAGTGAAGGGAGACGAATATATAATAGTCATGGGTGACTGGAATTCGGTAGTAGGAAAAGGGAGAGAAGAAAACGTAGGTGAATATGGATTGGGGATAAGAAATGAACGAGGAAGCCGCCAGGTAGAATTTTTCACAGAGCACAATCATAGCTAACACTTGGTTCAAGAATCATAAAAGAAGATTGTATACATGGAAGAAGCCTGGAGATACTGGCAGGTTTCAGATAGATTATATAATGGTAAGAATTTAGGAACCAGGTTTTAAATTGTAAGACATTGCCAGCGGCAGATGTGGACTCTGACCACAATCTATTGGTTATGAACTGTAGATTAAAACTGAAGAAACTGCAAAAAGGTGGGAATTTAAGGAGATGGGACCTGGATAAACTGACTAAACCAGAGGTTGTACAGAGTTTCAGGGAGAGCATAAGGGAACAATTGACAGGAATGGGGGAAAGAAATACAGTAGAAGAAGAATGGGTAGATCTGAGGGATGAAGTACTGAAGGCAGCAGAGGATCAAGTAGGTAAAAAGACGAGGGCTAGTAGAAATCCTTGGGTAACAGAAGAAATATTGAATTTAATTGGTGAAAGGAAAAAATATAAACATGCAGTAAATGAAGCAGGCAAAAAGGAATACAAACGTCTCAAAAATGAGATCGACAGGAAGTGCAAAATGGCTAAGCAGGGATAGCTAGAGGAGAAATGTAAGGATGTAGAGGCTTATCTCACTAGGGGTAAGAGAGATACTGCCTACAGGAAAATTAAAGAGACCTTTGGAGAAAAGAGAACCACTTGTATGAATATCAAGAGCTCAGATGGAAACCCAGTTCTAAGCAAGGAAGGGAAAGCAGAAAGGTGGAAGGAGTATATAGAGGGTCTATACAAGGGCGATTTACTTGAGGACAGTATTATGGAAATGGAAGAGGAGGTATATGAATATGAAATGGGAGATACGATACTGCGTGAAGAGTTTGACAGAGCACTGAAAGACCTGAGTCGAAACAAGGCCCCAGGAGTACACAACATTCCATTAGAACTACTGACAGCCTTGGGAGAGCCAGTCCTGACAAACCTCTACCATCTGGTGAGCAAGATGTAAGAGACAGGCGAAATTCCCTCAGACTTCAAGAAGAATATAATAATTCGAATCCCAAAGAAAGCAGGTGTTGACAGATGTGAAAATTACCGAACTATCAGTTTAATAAGTCACAGCTGCAAAATACTAACGTGAATTCTTTACAGACGATTGGAAAAACTAGTAGAAGCCTACCTCGGGGAAGATCAGTTTGGATTCCGTAGAAATGTTGGAACACGTGAGGCAATACTGACCCTACGGCTTATCTTGGAAGCTAGATTAAGGAAAGGCAAACCTACGTTTCTAGCATTTGTAGACTTAGAGAAAGCTTTTGACAATGTTGACTAGAATACTCTCTTTCAGATTCTGAAGGTGGCAGGGGTAAAATACAGGGAGCGAAAGGCTATTTACGATTTGTACAGAAACCTAGTACTAAGGAATGACGAGATACGTTTGAAGTTCTCTAACGCTATAGATACAGCAATAAGGAATAGCGCAGTAGGCAGTGCAGTTGAAGAGGAATGGACATCTCTAAAAAGGGCCATCACAGAAGTTGGGAAGGAAAACATAGATACAAAGAAGGTAGCTGCGAAGAAACCATGGTTAACAGAAGAAAGACTTCAGTTGATTGATGAAAGGAGGAAGTACAGACATGTTGCGGGAAAATCAGGAATACAGAAATACAAGTCGCTGAGGAATGAAATAAATAGGAAGTGCAGGGAAGCTAAGACGAAATGGCTGCAGGAAAAATGTGAAGACATCGAAAAAGATATGATTGTCGGAAGGACAGACTCAGCATACAACCTTTGGTGACATTAAAACCAACGGTGGTAACATTAAGAGTGCAACGGGAATTCCACTGTTAAATGCAGAGGAGAGAGCAGATAGGTGGAAAGAATACATTGAAAACCTTTATGAGGGTGAAGATTTGTCTGATGTGATAAAAGAAGAGACCGGAGTCGATTTAGAAGAGATAGGGGATCCAGTATTAGAATCGGAATTTAAAAGAGCTTTGGAGGACTTACCGTCAAATAAGGCAGAAGGGATAGATAACATTGCATCAGAATTTCTAGAATCATTGGGGGAAGTGGCAACAAAACGACTATTCACGTTGGTGTGTAGAATATATGAGTCTGGCGATATACCATCTGACTTTCGGAAAAGCATCATCCACACAATTCCGAAGACGGCAAGAGCTGACAAGTGCGAGAATTATCGCACAATCAGCTTAACAGCTCATGCATCGACGCTGCTTACAAGAATAATATACAGAAGAAAGGAAAAGAAAACTGAGAATACGCTAGCTGACGATCAGTTTGGCTTTAGGAAAAGTAAAGGGACGAGAGAGGCAATTCTGACGTTACGGCTAATAATGGAAGCAAGGCTAAAGAAAAATCAAGACACTTTCATAGGATTTGTCGACCTGGAAAAGGCGTTCGACAATATAAAATGGTGCAAGCTGTTCGAGATTCTGAAAAACGTAGGGGTAAGCTATAGGGAGAGACGGGTCATATACAATATGTACAACAATCAAGAGGGAATAATAAGAGTGGACGATCAAGAACGAAATGCTCGTATTAACAAGGGTGTAAGACAAGGCTGTAGCCTTTCGCACCTACTCTTCGATCTGTACATCGAGGAAGCAATGATGGAAATAAAAGAAAGGTTCAAGAGTGGAATTAAAATACAAGGTGAAAGGATATCAATGATACGATTCGCTGATGACATTGCTATCCTGAGTGAAAGTGAAGAAGAATTAAATGATCTGCTGAACGGAATGAACAGTCTAATGAGTACACAGTATGGTTTGAGAGTAAATCGGAGAAAGACGAAGGTAATGAGAAGTAGTAGAAATTAGAACAGCGAGAAACTTAACATCAGGATTGATGGTCACGAAGTCAATGAAGTTAAGGAATTCTGCTGCCTAGGCAGTAAAATAACCAATGACGGACGGAGCAAGGAGGACATCAAAAGCAGACTCGCTATGGCAAAAAAGGCATTTCTGGCCAAGACAAGTCTACTAATATCAAATACCGGCCTTAATTTGAGGAAGAAATTTCTGAGGATGTACGTCTGGAGTACAGCATTGTATGGTAGTGAAACATGGACTGTGGGAAAACCGGAACAGAAGAGAATCGAGGCATTGTGGTGCTATAGACGAATGTTGAAAATTAGGTGGGCTGATTAGGTAAGGAATGAGGAGGTTCTATGCAGAATCGGAGAGGAAAGGAATATGTGGAAAACACTGATAAGGAGAAGGGACAGCATAATAGGACATCTGCTAAGACATGAGGGAATGAGGGTAATAGAGGGAGCTGTGGAGGGCAAAAACTATAGAGAAGACAGTGATTGGAATACGTCAAGCAAATAATTGAGGACGTAGGTTGCAAGTGCTACTCTGAGATGAAGAGGTTAGCACAGGAAAGGAATTCGTGGCGGGCCGCATCAAACCAGTCAGTAGACTGATGACCAAAAAAGAAACAGAAACCAAATGGCAGTTATAAGAGTTGAGGGGCATGAAAGGGAAGCAGTGGTGGGGAAGGGAATGAGACAGGGTTGCAGCCTCTCCCCTATGTTATTCAACCTGTATATTGAGCAAGCAGTGAAGGAAACAAAAGAAAAATTCGGAGTAGGTATCAAAATCTATGGAGAAGAAATAAAAACCGTGAGGTTCTCCGATGACATTGTAATTCTGTCAGAGACAGTAAAGGACTTGGAAGAGTAGTTGAACGGAATGGATAGCGTCTTGAAAGGAGGATACAAGATGAACATCAACAAAAGCAAAACGAGGATAATGGAATGTAGTCGAATTAAGTCGGGAGATGCTGAGGTATTAGATTAGGAAATGAGACACTTAAAGTAGTACAGGAGGTTTGCTATTTGGGGAGCAAAATAACTGATGATGGTCGAAGTAGTGAGGATATAAAATGTAGACTGGCAATGGCAAGGAAAGCGTTTCTGAAGAAGAGAAATTTGTTAACATCGTGTATAGATTTAAGTGTCAGGAAAACGTTTCTGAAAGTATTTGTATGGAGTATAGCCATGTATGGAAGTGAAACATGGACGATAAATAGCTTAGGCAAGAAGAGAATAGAATATTTCGAAATGTGGTGCTACAGAAGAATGCTGAAGATTAGATGGGTAGATCACATAACTAATGAGGAGGTATTGGATAGGATTGGGGAAGTTTGTGCACAACTTGACTACAGGAAGGGATCGATTGGTAGGACATGTTCTGAGGCATCAAGGGATCACCAATTTAGAATTGGAGGGCAGCGTGGAGGGCAAAAATCGTAGAGGGAGACCAAGAGATGAATACACCAGTCAGATTCAGAAGGATGTAGGTTGCAGTAGGTACTGAGAGATGAAGAAGCTTGCACAGCATAGAGCAGCATGGAGAGCTGCATCAATCCAGTCTCAGGACTGAAGGCCACAACAACAACAACTTGTTTGAACACAGTAATGTGCTTCTTTCAGTTCAAATTTTCGTTAATATGTACACCAAAAAATTTGGAGCTTTCTATCTGTTCCCATGGTACATCAGGTGCACAGAATTAAATGTAGTGCACAGAATTAAATGTAGTGGTTTTTTTTTCTAAAATTTGAGAAGAGTCTGTTCCAAAGAACCATTTAATAATTCTTTGAAAAACATCATTCATAATCTTTTGTGTTGGTTTCTCTCTGACAGGAATTATTATAACACCAGTATAGTCTGCAAAATTTTGTAATTCTATTTGTTGGCTGTCATTCAGATATACATGTGGAATACTAGTGGACCGAAAATTGAACTCTGTGGGGCTTTTCCAGTGTTTTCCCCCAATAACTAACATTCTATATCCTTCCAACATTGTTTGAATTCACTATAGCTGACACATTCATCGTGAGAGAGCCATCAACTGATGCCACTACTTAGTTTTAGATCGGATGGTGATCCAGAGAGATAAGAACATCTCATATAATTAGAAATAGGCAGCTGGGACTGAATAATAAATGACAATCGTTTTAAATTGTTTCAGTGAATCAGGATCACTTTGTGAATTCTGTTTGAGTCTTGTAATTACAACTTGTTTCTTCCTAAAGTAAACCAGTATTATAAAACTTTTTTTTATAAGACGGTAACGTGAATTACACAATCGAACAACTTGGAAAAATCACAAAATCTACTGATTGGTGTTATTTCAAAATTTAAAGCTGAAATAATTGCTAGATAAATGTTTCTTACTCAAGCAAGGCGTTTGGAATGCATACTGTAATGTGCTAAGTAAATTATTTTTACTTAAGTATGAGACCACTCTTGAGTACATTACTTTTTCAGATAGTTTCTGAACTAACGTCGGTAAGGAACAATAATTACTGAAGTTTTTCTTTTAACCTTTCTTATACATAAATTTAACAACTCATATTTTAAATTGTCTGGAAAATTCCCTATGTCAGTGAAGTTGGCATGTAAAATTTATTTTAAAGGCTCGAGTCAGAGCTTCACAAGTTTCCTCCCAGAGCAACTTCAGCTGGGCCTATGTGGCACACGTTGCCTGCCTTTTAGAACCAAGGCAGCTCTGTCCAGTTAAAGCTGCTGACAAGAGACGCCTTGAGCCCTATGCTGAAATTGCGGGAGAATTCGCACCATCAGTTTTAGCCAATAGCGTGCGTGGGATACAGGTCGTGATCCATACCTCGAAAACAGAATAGATGTCTTCTTGGGAGGCAGAGCCCTTGGCTCTGCGTTCCACGACCAACCACCGACATTAGTTAAGATGAACCGCCTCCCAGGCATTGCCCACTTCAGTTAGTTGATCGATGTCCTAGACCGGCCTAAACCTGGTAACTTCCGACCCTAGGCGGGCCCCTTGAATAAATATCACTAAGGACATTGATTATTAAGTTACAACAACTCCATCAACAATACATGACCTTCTGTCTTTTAGAAGTTTTAGAATTACGTTAATTTCAGTGATTATTTTGAGTGTACTTCTAGTTACTTGAAGTTTTGTAGAATGATAGTTTTAAGTTATTCTCTTGCTTCTTCAACTGAACCATTTAATCCTCTTTTCACTGGTAAAACTACTTGCAACATGTAAAATATCTGTCACCACATCATTGTTTACTTTAATTGTTATGGTATCTTATACATTGACAGGCTACCCATTTGAAAATATGTCATATAATCTTATTACCTGTATTATTTATTTCTGTTAGGATGTGCATACTTTTAAACATTTCAATAACTTTCTTGAAAGTGTTACAGAACTTCTGTAGTATGCAAATAATGTCAGATCTTGACTTACTCTGGCCTTTATGTAGTCTTCTGTTGTTTTTTTGTGTAGTGGAATTTCTGCATAAATTTTCAGAAAAGACACTTTTTAAATAGTGACACAAATTTACTGTGGAATAAACTGAACTTGACATTAGCTTCACTTTCTACAAATACCCCCTCCTGTAAAAGCTTTTTTAACTTACTCTTAAAGCACTGTATCCTGTTGTCATTAATAGACCTCACTGATTCTTACCAATATGCCTCAGATCTCTATGGTGCTACATTGTTTATCTCCATTAGTTATGCATCATGATCAGATAGTCCATTAACAATAGGGGACACATTAACTCTTCCAACATGAGCACTGACTACAAAAATGTTATTGACCAGGGTGCTGCTACATGTTGGAAAATTAGCTACTGAATTAGACTGAAACACTCAAACAATGATTACAGTCATTTTTCCAGTTTGTATCGTTTAAGAAATCTACAGTGAAATCTCCATAAACTACTAATTGTTTCTCCTTGTCTGACACACAGCTTACTAATGCATCTAGATTTCTCATAAATAGCTGAAACTCTCCTTGATATTATACGTAGTCTGTCACAATTATTAGAGAACTATTCTGCAATAACAACTTGCAACACATGCTTACAGCTTCTGATCTCCAAAAAAGCATTTGTTTCAATATTTCTGATATTGTGCTATCTTTTACATATGTTGCAACTCCTCCTTTTTGTATGTTAACAATACACGAAATGATACTAGTTTATAATCTTTGATACTTCAGTACTCCATCCCTGTGGTCACCAGGTATTCAGAAAAGCAAAGAAGTTGTACCACTTCAGAAATTTCTGCATCTTATGGACACGCAAGAACCTCAACAATCTTGTTGTTCTAATGACATAAATCAATTTTACTTTTCTGGACCCTGTTACATATATTATGGTCCTGTTCTGCTCAGATTTTTTTCAAGACTGTCGAACTGCAACCCAACTAATATAAAATAATATGCTTCTCTGACTCCAGCAATCCGAGTACCTTACCCAGCTGATTCCTATAATTAACTATTATGTTGTTTATAATGTATTTAAAGTTGATCTTTTGCCTAGAATCAGGTTGTAGTGATGGATGCAACAAGAATATCATAAAGTTATCTAAAAAATTTAGATTCAAATATTCCTTCATGAGGCTGCAAGTAGCCAGAGTGTTGATCATATGTTCTAATACGTATATGAATGTCCGCTTTATATTTGAATTTTTGAACGATGGTCACATTGAAAATAAGGACACTGAATAGCGTAATGGTTTTGTGACTGATTCTTTAAAACAGTTTGCATATCAGGGTTCGCTGTTTTTAAAGGTCTCTTGGTCGGTGTTGGTCAGTTTGGTAAAGCCTTTTGTTGGGTTTGGACAACCAGAGCGTCGCTGCCCAGATTGAGTTAGTGGGACTAAGAATATTTTCGTAAGTGCACGATAAGCACTTATAAATATTTAGGAACCTTAAATTTGGTTGAGACTTGGAAATTTCGAGTCCCTTTCAGTGGGTGAGTCTTGTTCATTCTAGCGAAGTTTATCATCGTGTAACAGTTTGTAAGCAGCTGTGAACTTTATTGATTTTGTCATATATTTTTTACTTTATTTTAATTATATGACAAACTTCTTCCATATTAGTCGCAGCCTCGCGGGATTAGCTGAGCGGTCTGAGGTGCTGCAGTCATGGACTGTGCGGCTGGTCCCGGAGGAGGTTCGAGTCCTCCCTCGGGCATGGGTGTGTGTGTTTGTACTTAGGATAATTTAGATTAAGTAGTGTGTAAGCTTGACCGGAGTACTCTCTTTCAAATTCTAAAGGTGGCAGGAGTAAAATACAGGGAGCGAAAGCTATTTACAATTTGTACAGAAACCAGATGGCAGTTATAAGAGTCGAGGGGTATGAAAGGGAAGCAGTGGTTGGGAAGGGAGTGAAACAGGGTTGTAGCCTCTCCCCGATGTTATTCAATCTGTATATTGAGCAAGCAGTAAAGGAAACAAAAGAAAAATTTGGAGTAGGTATTAAAATCCATGGAGAAGAAATAAAAACTTTGAGGTTCACCGATGACATTGTAATTCTGTCAGAGACAGCAAAGGACTTGGAAGAGCAGTTGAACGGCATGGACAGTGTCTTGAAAGGAGGACAAAAGCAAAACGAGGATAATGGAATGTAGTCGAATTAAGTCGGATGATGCTGAGGGAATTAGATTAGGAAATGAGACACTTAAAGTAGTAAAGGAGTTTTGCTATTTGGGGAGCAAAATAACTGATGATGGTCGAAGTACAGAGGATATAAAATGTAGACTGGCAGTGGCAAGGCAAGTGTTTCTGAAGAAGAGAAATTTGTTAACATCGAGTATAGATTTAAGTGTCAGGAAGTCCTTTCTGAAAGTATTTGTATGGAGTGTAGCCATGTATGGAAGTGAAACATGGACAATAAATAGTTTCGACAAGAAGAGAATAGAAGCTTTTGAAATCTGGTGCTACAGAAGAATGTTGAAGATTAGGTGGGTAGACCACATAACTAATGAGGAGGTATTGAATAGGATTGGAGAGAAGAGAAGTTTGTGGCACAACTTGACTATAAGAAGGGATCGGTTGGTAGGACATGTCCTGAGGCATCAAGGGATCACAAATTTAGCATTGGAGGGCAGTGTGGACGGTAAAACTCGTAGAGGGAGACCAAGAGATGAATACACTAAGCAAATTCAGAAGGATGTAGGTTGTAGTAGGTACTGGGAGATGAAGGAGCTTGCACAGGATAGATTGGCATGGAGAGCTTCATCAAACCAGGCTCAGGACTGAAGACCACAACAACAACACGCATAGGGACTGATGACCTTAGCACTTAAGTCCCTTAAGATTTCACACACATTTGAACATTTTGTTAGTTGCGATTATCTTCCTGATAGTGAGAATTAAATTTCGCTATCGAACTTTTAAATTTTTCTCGCGGCTCTTCATGAATTGATGTGCAGTTTATGCAATTATTCTGCACTTGCTGGTGATTGTAGATGCTCTATTGTAACTACATAACCATATTTCCTTCAATGAGTTCAATACTGTTCAGCTAATTTATCAGTTTCATGTGATACTACTATTCACACATAGTTGTGCACTTATTAAAAATAAACTTTTGATTAAAATTATAAACATCACGGCGTAGGAAACATCAGTATTCTGTTATATATTTTTCATATATATTTAGACCTACCTCTACCATTAACTATTTATTTACTGTTCATATCTTGTCTGCGCAAGTGCCATAGTGTTTCGTGTTTGCCCTGCACCGACCTTGGTAAAAGGCTTAGTGCACTCTGTAAGCCAACACCATTCAAGATAACTTGCCTCTGATAATTCTGTATGCTGACAGCAAAATGAGTCAAGAAGTATAAGCTCCACCAAGGATCTTTGTGTCATGATAAATTTTCAGATCGATAGCAACTGAGTGTTTTAAAGATTTCACTTGAAAATATTTGCAGTACCAGCAGTACTGGAACGAATGAAAGTCATTTTGTGTAATACCATCGATGAAAGCTGCATGATTTCAGTATTTATGTCGTCTGCTGAAGTAGTATCAGACAGTATGGTCATATTCAGCAACGTGCTAACAAAAGCCAGAACGATATTTGCACAATCTGACATTGTATAAAAATGAACTCAAAGCAATAACAAACATTCTCAGAACTATATATTACTATATCAAGACAGCATAAAATTAGTACTGTTACGGTGTTCATCCACAAATATGGTATATTAAGGAGAAATCCGTCAACAAGTAAACGGAGGGAAAGAGGTCCATAATTTATAGAAGTTACACTACGAAACAAATTAAAATAATACAAGGAAAGCTCCCAACTCGAAATACTGTTGGACGTATTAATTAAGATAAGTGCATAGGAAGCAAGGAAAGAAGCTTCGGACGTAAGGTCAGTGTTAATCCAGTATTCCTGACATAAGGTGAAACTATGTGTTAACAAATATAAATACAGTGTGTACATAAAGTCTGGGAGCACTTCCAATTATTTATTGCACAAGAACCAAACATTGTACAGATATCATACATGTGTCATTTTGAAGAGAAACCCCGAACGTTTCCTTCGTGTATACCGCCACAGCGTAGTTTGTTAACTTGCCGATAGTCAGCGCTAGTCGCAAACATGGCGAGTTCAGGTACGGGGCGAGCTTCCTGCGTGTTAGAGTTCGACAAAAACAAGTGTGCTATAGCTGTTAAACAGATGTTTAGAACTAAGTACGCTAAGAAACCACCAACAAGGAAGGCCATTTACCACTGGCACAAAAATTCGTTACGACGGTTGCTTGTGCCCAGCAAAGAGAAGCGGGCGTCCCAGTGTGAGTGAAGTGAATGAATGTGGAGCGCGTACGAGAAACATTCATAAGGAGTCCAAAGAAATCGGTCCATTGTGCATCCCGTGGACTCTAAATGGCTCCAATGACAGTGTGGAAATTCCTGAAACAGAAGCTGTCTATGAAATCATTCAAATTGGAGCTAGTGCAGAAGCTCAATGACGACGACAAAGTTTTGTTCACAGTTTTAACAATTGAATGAGGAGGGGGATGGCATTGTTGATCGCTTAATTTTTAGCCACGAAGCCACTTTTCCCACTAATGGGAAAGTGAAAAGGCATAATTGTGGAATCTGCGGTGCAAAGCATCCACATGAATACATTAAATTTGAGCGTGATTCCCCAGAGGTAAACGTTTTTTGTGCCTTGTCACGGCGAAATCTGTACGGGCCATTCTTCTTCGCGGGGAGCACTGTACTGGGTATTCCTACTTGCACACGTTACCAATGGCTGATGGCTCAAATGCAGTCGGTCTCTACGTTCATCTTTCTCCATCCCATTTTGATTGTAAAGTTCGTGGGTACCTGAAAACGGAGCTGCCGCATCGATGGATCGGCCGTGCTACAGACAGCTGTTTCATGAAATGGCCTCCCCGATCATCGTATCTCACTCCGCGTGACGTTCTCCTGTGGGGACACATTAAAGATCTGATGTATGTACCGCCTCTACCACGTGATGTAGCAGAGCTCTGGGAGAGAATGCCATGCTAGGACGGGTAAGACAAGAATTCGATTAAAGTATTAACGTCTACCGGCTCACTCATGGTTCGCGTATCGAATGTTCGTAAAAAAAAAAAAAAAAAAAAAAAAAAAAAAAAAAAAAAAAAAAAAATTCAGGGTTTCTCCTCAAAATGCTATATGCTATAAGTATGACATCTGAACAACGTTTAGTTCTTGTGGAATAAGTAATTGAAAGTGTTCCCGGACTTTATGTACAACCTGTATAGATGCAACATGAAACTTCTATAAAGGGACTGAGACATACAGTCGTACTAGAATACCTGAATACGAGAAACATTCAATAAGTAATGCAACACTTTTTCCTGAAAGCAGGCTGGTTTTATTCAGGATTCCAGTATACCATATTATACCCCACTCTTTTGGCTACAAGGCCCTATTTTTCAACATAATCTTTGATCTTTGTTCGGTGCCACGACCGTACGCCAGCTGCTTGGCCCTGTGTGCATACATGGTACCAGTCTATAAATCGACGTCAGAGCCAACGGCTTGCTTCGTCAATAATCTATCCATGATCCACGTATTGCTTCCCGTGGAGTGGTTCCTTCATTGAGGTCAGAAACCTGAAAGTCGGAAGGTGCGAGATCCGGGCTGGAGGGTAGCCTAATGAAGTTTTGTGAGCTCCTTCCGGGTACGCAGGCTTGTGTGAGGCCTTGCGTTGTCATGAGAAAGAGAAGTTTGTTTGCATTTTTTTGGCGAAGAGTATGCTGATGTCGTTTCCTCAATTTCCTGAGCCTAGTGCAATACAGTTCATAGTAAATCGTTACGTCATGAGGGAGAACATTAAACAGAATAACCCATTCAGAGCCCCCGATGACGGTCGCCAGGACTTTACTGGCTGAGGGTGCGGCTTTGAACTTTTCTTTTTTCGGAGGAGAGGTGGTCTGGTAACGCACAAGTTATTCCGCTCTGGTGGTCCTTTGTTGCTCTTTATGGTCTTCAGCTAGGTGGCGAGCAACCCAGCGCGGACACACCTTTGAGTACCCCACCTGGTGGATGAGAGTATCACCACTACCAACAGTGACGTCCAGCTGTGCAGCGAGGTGTTTGACTGTGGTCTGTCGATCACCTCGAATGAGAGTGTCTGCACGTTCCAACACTGCAGCAGCCACAGCTGAGTGCGGCCGGCCGGCACGTGTGAGAGCGGACGGGTATGCGCGACCTCGTTCCGATGATGACAGACACATCACCCAACGACTCGCGGACCTTTTGTTCTCTGGCAGGCCTCTGTAGACATTCTGCAACTGCCCATAAATATCTGCGATGCTCTGGTTTCCCTCCAAAAGGAAATGGCAGCGTCTCCGTATCAGAAGGCTACGTACAGCGCCGCCACCTATCGGAACTTTATGATACTATAGGGGCGTAAGCAGGAATATTCCACGATTTCCCGCATCAAATTCCGCATTTTTCAACCTAAATTCGCCAAAAAAAAAAAAAAAATGCGTTGCATTATTTATTAAGCGTCTCCTGAACGCCATCTATGATGCAAAAGTGAATCATATGTTTTTAGTTTACGTTTTCCTGTAAGCTATATAAATAATTGTGTCCTTGGGTAGTTGACACCTTTAGTTGGTACCCAACTCCTTTTTACTTCTTCGCTTGTGTCTAAGCACACCCACAATATATTTCAGGTGACTTACTATTAAACATCCCTGTTTAATAGTAGAGGGACAACCTATGTGCCGAGACACGCTGCATTGTAACCAAATTTATTTAAGATGGCGGCGATGACGTCATCCAAGGTGACGGTATGTATACTTGGCAACATCGCATGACGTAATCCAAGATGGCAGCTTTTGGCGGCAAAATAGGCCAATTGTGCTACGTCCACTAACCTAACCTCAAGAAAAAATGGCGGGAAGTTTGAATTTTGGCGGGAAAATAGCCTAATTGTACTATGTCCACTAATCTAAGCCACCAGAAGAAAAAATGGCGGGAATTTTGAATTCCAACAGGATAATGCTTGCAAAAACCGTACTTTTCTTTATTATTATTGATTATCATTTATTAACATTCATTATCATTCATTGTCATTTATTATCATTCATTATCATTTATTATTATAGGCGTAACTCAACTAGAAAATTGCGCCAAATTCAAATTCCAACACGATATTGTCTCGAAAACTGTACTTCTATTTATTATTATCATTTATTATTTATTCAAGATGTCCAATTTTATCGGTGATAAAGCCATTTTCCTTACATACCTTAACAAAAATCTATCACAACTTCGAATCCCAATACCATAGTTGATCACACTTACGAGCTTTCTCTGTCATTTATCTTTTTTCACTGTTAGCCTGTCATAATCGCCTCAAATAATAAACTGCACTTATAGTAACGTAAGTCACGTCATTTGATTTTTCAGGGGGGAAGGGACTGAAGACTTTATTTCAAGCAGTACGGTCATCACTTGTTCTCCAACACAGTGAGCACACACATCTTTGATATCGCAGTGCAGTCACCACGACGTCCGCGCTCCAACTGAATTAGTTCAAATCCTCGCCATCCCCTGGCCAGCGAGCGGAGACACTGCCGTTACCCGTCACGTGAGGCGGCCGCCCGCGCTGGACTGCCGGTACGCTGGGGGCGAACCCAGCAATCGCTCCCACGTCGTAAACATTTTGGCTGGACACGCTGGAACTTGCCAAGTTTGACGTCACAGCGGTAACTTGTCCGCTCACCACGTGTATTCGTCGCCTCCGCACGTTCCCCACCAAAATTGTTTGCCTCGGAGCTGAATCACACAACGGTCGGTTGTTCCCTGCTACACTTTTCGCGCCAAAGTTGTTTTCCTGGGCACGTTCAAACCTGTCGACAACGACCACACACCGTTCACCACGTGTCCCTGTGCGAGCGAGAATGCAGTGTTACACTTTTGGCGGCAAAGTTTGCTCGACCGGGGAATCCACCATGACTACATAACAGCACGTTTGGTCCGCACTAGAACGCTCGCTAATTGACTCACTCTCGCACGCGCGTAGTAACTGTACAATCGCTGTGCCGCCGCCCCGCTTACGTCACACACCCTCCATACACGCGACGGACATAGTCTTCTGAAATACCTAAGTACTTAATTCCATTTCCATTTTAATCATAATAAATAATTCAATTTACAATTTCATATACGTATGCAAAGGTGTTTAACTACCTAATTTCAACCACTTTTCGAGGTCCAGACAGCCACCTCTCCCTAGGAACCAGCGACGAGTTTGAATTCTGGCAGTAAAGAAAGGGCATTTGTACCAACCTCCTAGGAACCAGCGGCAAATTTGAAATCTGTCAGTAAACAAAGCTCACTTGCACTCGCACCACCAACCTAAGAAAATTGTTGCAAACGAAGCTCATCCCCACTAAACTAAGCCACCAGCACCCAACCTCTTCCTACACGTTTCAGCTAAAAGGACTCACCCGGCACTAGGCCCATGGATGGAGAAACCAACTTACTTTATTTAGGAGTGGACTGTATGTATCACACCGACATGTTCCACACCATACAGACCTGCAAAACACTCCTACGTAATTCATTTATAACGCTCTAGACACACACGTGCTAATTGTAAACAGTTAAAAATAACTCATAGCACAGCCTACAGACATGCGAACCGCTCGTAAATAATGCAAACACTTACGTCCAAATAGCCAAACAACTGCTAATTCTCCGCAATAATTTCAATGCATAGGCTGATCGAAGGAGGAACGAGTGTACTTTATTTATTTGGGGCATATCTTTTTGAAACTTTTGCATCTCATAGGTTTCGATATGTAAGGCTGACATAAGGCAGTTTCTGAACTCCAGTAGTGCACTACAACCTAACCTGCAGAAAAAATGGCTGGAATTTTGTATTTTGTCGGGAAAATCGACCAAGTGGGCTACATCCACTAACCTAAGCATCCATAAAAAATAAGCGCGAAGTTTGAATTCCAAGAGGATAATGCATGCAAAACCGTATATGTCTTTATTATTATTCATTATTATTGATTATCATTTATTATCATTCATTATAATTCATTATTATTTATTATTAAGTTCTAGGGGACTGATGACCATAGCTGTTAAGTTCCATAGTGCTCAGAGCCATTTGAACCATTTTATTTATTATTATTGGCCTACCTTCACGAGAAAATTCACCCCAAATTCAAATTCCAATACAGTAATTGCTTCAAAATCATACTTGTCTTTATTATTATTCATTATCATTATTTATTATCATTTATTATTTATTATTAGTTATTATCATTTATTATTATTTATTATTATTGGCCTACCTCCACTACATAGAAAATCGCGCCATGTTCAAATTCATACTCCATAATCTCTGAAAAACCGTACTTTTATTTATAATTATTACCATTTACTATTATTTATTATTATTTATTATTATTTGTAGTGGCGTGGCAAGACAGCCAAGCCACTTGGAGGAAGCCGAAAGGCACGCTTTAAGCTCACGCAGATTGGCGTGAGGTCTCTAACAGGTCAGAGAAATAAGACTAGCAAAACAGGAGGTACTGGTAGAATACTTAACTTTAATCCACAATCGGTGTACATCACTCTTGACTGTACATAATTTCCATTTCAATATACACTGGTAATGGCGCCTTGCTAGGTCGTAGCAAATGACGTAGCTGAAGGCTATGCTAACTATCGTCTCGGCAAATGAGAGCGTATTTGTCAGTGAACCATTGCTATGAACGTCGGCTGTACAACTGGGGCGAGTGCCAGGACGTCTCTCTAGACCTGCCGTGTGGTGGCGCTCGGTCTGCAATCACTGACAGTGGCGACACGCGGGTCCGACGTATACTAACGGACCGCGGCCGATTTAAAGGCTACCACCTAGCAAGTGTGGTGTCTGGCGGTGACACCACATTATTTATCATTATTTATTCAAGATGGTCGATTTTTGCGGCAAGAAAGCCAATTCCCTTACTTTCATAACAAAAAATCCCTCACAAATTCAAATTCAAACACGATAATCTGTCACACCTACGAAAAAAAAAAGAGACCAACTGGGCCATGTGCACTAACCTAAGTCCACCTCATCCTACGAAGTTTGAATTTTTCGCTGTCACTTATTGTTTCACTCCTAAGCTATGAAAATCGCGTCAAATAATAATAAAGTGCACGTATTATGACGTTCTTAGATAATACAAATCTCCTTCATCATAACCAACATGGATTCCGCAAACAGAGATCATGTGAAACTCAGCTCGCCCTATTTGCCCAAGAAATTCACAGTGCCGTAGACACTGGCGAGCAGATTGATGCCGTATTCCTGGACTTCAGGAAGGCATTTGATACGGTTCCACACTTACGTTTAGTGAAAAAAATACGAGCTTACGGAATATCGGACCAGGTTTGTGATTGGATTCAGGATTTCCTAGAAGAAAGAACACAACATGTCATTCTTAACGGTTCAAAATCTGCAGATGTAGAGGTAATTTCGGGAGTACCGCAAGGAAGCGTGATAGGACCTTTATTGTTTACAATATACATAAATGACTTAGTTGACAACATCGGTAGCTCCGTGAGGCTATTTGCAGATGACACGGTTGTCTACAAGAAAGTAGCAACATCAGAAGACTCGTACGTACTCCAGGAGGACCTGCAGAGGATTAATGCATGGTGCGACAGCTGGCAGCTTTCCCTAAACGTAGATAAATGTAATATAATGCGCATACATAGGGGCAGAAATCCATTCCAGTACGATTATGCCATAGGTGGTAAATCATTGGAAGCGGTAACGACCGTAAAATACTTAGGAGTTACTATCCGGAGCGATCTGAAGTGGAATGATCACATAAAACAAATAGTGGGAAAAGCAGGCGCCAGGTTGAGATTCATAGGAAGAATTCTAAGAAAATGTGACTCATCGACGAAAGAAGTAGCTTACAAAACGCTTGTTCGTCCGATTCTTGAGTATTGCTCATCAGTATGGGACCCTTACCAGGTTGGATTAATAGAAGAGATAGACATGATCCAGCGAAAAGCAGCGCGATTCGTCATGGGGACATTTAGTCAGCGCGAGAGCGTTACGGAGATGCTGAACAAGCTCCAGTGGCGGACACTTCAAGAAAGGCGTTACGCAATACGGAGAGGTTTATTATCGAAATTACGAGAGAGCACATTCCGGGAAGAGATGGGCAACATATTACTACCGCCCACATATATCTCGCGTAATGATCACAACGAAAAGATCCGAGAAATTAGAGCAAATACGGAGACTTACAAGCAGTCGTTCTTTCCACGCACAATTCGTGAATGGAACAGGGAAGGGGGGATCAGATAGTGGTACAATAAGTACCCTCCGCCACACACCGTAAGGTGGCTCGCGGAGTATAGATGTAGATGTAGATGTATATCACCTCCTGTGAATTCGTGGGAAAAGGACTGAAGTCTTTATTTCAAACAGTACCGTCATCACTCGTTCTCCAACAGAGTTCGTACACATTCTAGAGGTCGCAGTACAGCCTCCACGAGGTCCCCAGTCCAACTGAATTAGTTCATATGGTCGCCACCGACCCGCACAAGACCGCGCGGCACCGGCAAGCGAACGGTCGCCTCACGTGACGGCCTTCCGGATGCGTCAGTGCCCGCTGCCGGTCCAGCAGCCGCTCACGTCACAGCCTACTACCGCCGGCTCGCTTCACAGGCCCGCGTTGGTCCAGCGATGTAAACATGTTTTCGTGGACAGTGGAGTCCGCCCCCACCGACCAGTTGGCGCCAAAGCTGTTCGCTGAACAGGTTGGAACCTGCCGATGCAGCCTTCTTAACGGTCGGTCGGTTGATCCAGCACCTGCTTGACAAAGAATGCCCTGCCGCACGTTTGGCGCCAAAGTTTGCTCGAGAATGGAATCCTCCATGATGTCACAACAAGTCGTCCAGCACATACGCTCGCCACGTCGTCGTTCCTAAGTTAATTGATCAATCCACTCTCATTATTCATTCCACATTCTGCACTTACCTAATCGAAGATCATCGCGAAAACACACGCCCGTACACGCGAGCCTTCGCGCATGCCGAGCTTAGTACCTCCGCAAGTGAATGTAACAAAGTTCCCATGACTACTTAATAAAATTTATCAATTAATTAATCTCTCTGATGCGGAAAACTTCCTCGTCCACCTAGACCGGTAATCAATTTTCACCAGTGCCACCCCCACCTGTACTTGGAATGAAATAGTTAAAGTCCCTACCGACCACCACGGCCCCTTACCGACCCATGTTCGTCGGCTAACATGTACTAATGTGTACTGCCGTTTACTAACGTGCACCAACCTACATTAAGGTATATCACATTTTTTTCTATACAAATAAGCCAAGTTTGAATTCTGATGGTCAGTTCGTGTTTAGCTACCAACACAAGAAAATTGTGGCAAACGAAGCCACTAACCTAAGTCACCTGTGATGATTCAAAATCGTCTGCTTTGCCTCTCTCACACACCACGAGCGCGAGACCACCCACGTCATAGCCTGGACCTTTATATTCGCATCGGACATACTACTCTGTAAATATTATACCTAAACTATGGCCCGAATAATGTTGTTCAAACCACACGGTCTAGGACATGGCCAGAGCACACCCCCAGTACCTAAGCCGAGAACATCGCTCGCCCCACCTGTAGTTAACCGCTGAGAGACGTAGATATGCTGCAATCACATCCCTCGCGCTCTCGTAGCTACTTGCAATTCGATCTAACAAAACCTCCAAGTAGAAAAAATAATAACCAACTCGAACTCTCTCATATTCTATATCGTCCCACAAATACTTAACGCACATTTTATTTAGGCATCGAGTATATCTATCACTCTCAAACAAAAAACACTCGCCCTGAGGGACCTGGTGTCATGTTGCACAGTCAGTGGACACGCAAACAGCTCCTAATTTCAGTGCACAATATTAAACTGCTCCTAAATAATACAGTACACATAACTCTAAACATCATCAGTACTCGTAATCTGTCCAAATAACGCACAGCAAAATAACTCAACAGACGCGCGCAATCAACCTGTCCCACACTAAGTCACACGTCCGACAGCTCTCAATTCACTCAAAGGTCTCTGTTCGACCCCTCAAACATGACTTGATGACAGCCGCATTCACACCTAACACCTGACAAATTCATATCACCTAGACGCCGAACATGACTATCCAAGCCAGGCCGCGCGCGTCGTCTGTCACCGTCCTAACTCAGTGCGGTCCAACACACATGTTAAGGCCGCATTCCATTGCTTGCCGGCCTATTTGCGACAAATCTCCACCTTTACGTCTGTTGTCAGAAGAGCCGTTAGCGAGTTCAACAACACATCCCAGTGCTGCCCTCCCCTTACAATCTAAAACGATCATCATACTATTTAAAAACCTCTCCAAAATTGTATAGTGACCCCCCCCCCCCCCCCCAGAAATAGTTAACGCTCGCTTTCGTGTTTTCTGAGCTTATTTGTAAATTCAAATTCTTACCCTAACAGAACTTGTTCACCAAAATAATACTGAATGCGCTCCTCACCTCATACGCTTCCAGCTCTCAACATACGCAAAAGTTCTCAACCCTCCTATATCCCAGAACAACCGATTAATCATTCTCATTCCTTTTTATCGAATTTACAGGCCTAATTTCTTAAGAACCCGTTATCGAAGTACCATCCTGCTTTTCTTCCTGAGGCTTTCTGTGCTTACTTTCACAGAGATCGCTAAATTACCTCCACAGCCCCTTCAATTTATACACACATATACACACACACACACACACACACACACACACACACGGTCATCCACTCTACTCATCCCATAACATAAGCAATACTAACTTTACAATCCATTATGTACAAACCCTACACAATGTAAGCCAGAGTAACTTTACAATACGGACTATATGCCCCAATGCTCTCCATTCCTAAGGAAGCGCTGTGAACCTGCTCTTTCTTTCTACCTTATACATCAACGGACAGAAGTCCCTCTCATAATTGGTCCACAATTTCGGCGATCACTTCCCCTCAACCCAAATCCGTCACTTTCTCTTCTTCCTTGCCTTCTCTCCACACTCAGACTACAAGAACACACCAAAATTTTTCAAAGTACAGCATCCTGTAAACCACTGAGTAACTAGAAACAAACAGACCAAAAAATGATATTCTCACTCTCGAATACCGAAGTCGTTGATGTCATTATAGTTACAGTTAAATCTTACGATCGCGGTCTCAATTGACTGCCATTCGACAATGAGCTAAGTATCGGAAATACACTCTCTTGACCCCTGTTACTCTGGAAATATCTCTACCGTCCTTACGACTTCCTCTCTACTCATCACATAACATAAACAATATTAACTTTACAATACCATATATACAGGCGCTACACAATGTATACCACATTAACTTTACAATGCAGTATATACACATTTGACACAAAACAGTGTACTTATCCAGTATATGTCTACAGCATGCGAAAAAAAATTTCCTATTCCTACAGTATCTATATACCCCAATGCTCTCCAATCTTAGGAAAGCACCGTGAACCTACTCTTTCTCTCTACGGACCCGACACTCAAAGCTAATCTTCCCTCTTATATCAACGGACCTAAGTCACCCTCAGAACTCTTTTTACAAATTCAGTATCATCCCCTCCCTCAGCACAAACACCTTACTGTCTCACCTTCCTTGTCTGTTCGCTTTTCTACAAACAACCTCAGACTCATAGACTGCAAGAACACATGTTCTTTCCCCATAATATTACACGATTTTAGCTGTACTTCTCAATATCATGCACTAGGCTACACCCTACCGATCACTAGTTCATCATAATTCCCAAGATATAGACTTCAAATTAATTCTCTACAAACGCCGAACTTCATCTATGTGCAGCATGCTGTAAACTACTGACTAACTAGAAACAAACATACGCAAAATGATATTTCCACTCTCGAATACCGGTCCCAGTCATGTAACATATTCGAGATCTTGGCTATAATTTACACGTCAACTAAGGTCTGTCCCAGGTCTAGAGAACAGACAAGCGTGTATCCAACACATCACAATAGATCTTCACTCAACTAAATAAAGGAAGCAAAATGTGCAGAAGTAGTCAACCGAACAATCTACATCCCATCGAATAACACTCCAACCCAAATCAATCATCTTCTCATATTCTGACTTGATCACCAAAGCCGCCCAGCACATACTGTTAGTTCGCTATTCGGTCGTCTAGAGGACATCAAAGCTAACTCTTACAGATCGATACGCTCCAACAGGTCTCTGCATTCGGACAGCTGCTCCAGTTATTTATTATCATTTATGATCATTTATTATTATTTATTATTTATTATTATTTATATCATGCCCGTGTGTTCGCTACGAGGTCCGGAGTCCAACTGGGTTAGTACACATCGCCATCAGCAGAAGGCCTCATTCAAGATGTCCGATTTTGGTAGGGAGTTTGAATTTTGGCGGAAGATCATGCAATTCGTTTACCTAACAAAAATGGCTCCAAGTTCAACTGTGTTTAGCTCCTATCACAACCACCAGAGCACTCTGTCATCACGTCAGATGATTACGCAATTAGCATTATTCAAGATGCCGAGCAGACGAATATACCTACGCTTCACCTCTCTTGACTGAATAGAGCTTTCCTACTCCTAACGCCTCCAAGTGCACCACATTTCTCGAGATGTCTTGGAGCTTAGCACACCATATCGATCTATAGTAACAGATCTCATAGTGCCTTAATTTAATAGCATACCAAATGGAGTGATACTTATACGCAACTTAGTTCGACACATTTTTACGTAAATCATCCAATGTATCACGTGTAAAGTATTGTAGCTGCATACGACTAGAACGCAGGCTATATCACGTGACTTCCAGATAGAGCATTGGAAAAAAAATCGACCTTCAGCAACTTGTCTTTCTCCAGAATAAATGCGTCAACGTTTAAACCCTACCTAGTTACAGCTCTGTCTCAATCGATCATCCCGTACACTCTCTGTTATCCTTTAATACAGAGGTGAGTAAGTTTAGACGTGAATGATTCTCTCTCCTCCTCAAAAGCATCAAATACAGTATTCAACTCACGTGTATCACTGCTACCTGCATTGAAACTTCGCGCCTATTTTTTCTGGAGGCTTAGGTTAGTTGATGTAGCCCAATTGGTCTATTTTACCGACAAAATACAAAATTCCAGCCATTTTTTCTGCAGGTTAGGGTGTAGTCGAGTACTCGAGTTCAGAAACTGCCTTATGTCAGCCTTACATATCGAAACCTATGAGATCCAAAAGTTTCAAAAAGATATGCACCAAATAAATAAAGTACACTCGTTCCTCCGTCCATCAGCCTATGCACTGAAATTATTGCGGAAAATTAGCAGTTGTCTGGCTATTTGGACGTAAGTGTTTGCATTATTTACGAGCGGTTCGCATGTCTGTAGGTTGTGCTATGAGTATTATTTAACTGTTTACAATTAGCAAGCGTGTGTCTAGAATTATGTAGGAGTGTTTTGCAGGTCTGTATGGTGTGGAACATGTCGGTGTGATACATACACTCCATTCCTAAATAAAGTAAATTGGATCCTCTATCCATGGGCCTAGTGCCGGGTGAGTCCTTTTAGCTGAAACGTGTAGGAAGAGGTTGGGTGCTGGTGGCTTAGTTTAGTGGGGATGAGCTTCGTTTGCAACAATTTTCTTAGGTTGGTGGCGGGAGCGTAAGTGAGCTTTGTTTACTGACAGATTTCAAACTTGGCGCTGGTTCCTAGGAGGTTGGTACAAATGCCCTTTCTTTACTGCCAGAATTCAAACTCGGTGTGGCTGTCTGGACCTCGAAAAGTAGTTGAAATTAGGTAGTTGAACACCTTTGCATACGTATATAAAATTGTAAATTGAATTATTTATTATGATTAAAATGGAAATGGAATTAAGTACTTAGGTATTTCAGAAGACTATGTCCGTCGCGTGTATGGAGGGTGTGTGACGTAAGCGGGGCGGCGGCACAGCGATTGTACAGTTACTACGCGCGTGCGAGAGTGAGTCAATTAGCGAGCGTTCTAGTGCGGACCAAACGTGCTGTTATGTAGTCATGGTGGATTCCCCGGTCGAGCAAACTTTGCCGCCAAAAGTGTAACACTGCATTCTCGCTCGCACAGGGACACGTGGTGAACGGTGTGTGGTCGTTGTCGACAGGTTTGAGCGTGCCCAGGAAAACAACTTTGGCGCGAAAAGTGTAGCAGGGAACAACCGACCGTTGTGTGATTCAGCTCCGAGGCAAACAATTTTGGTGGGGAACGTGCGGAGGCGACGAATACACGTGGTGAGCGGACAAGTTACCGCTGTGACGTCAAACTCGGCAAGTTCCAGCGTGTCCAGCCAAAATGTTTACGACGTGGGAGCGATTGCTGGGTTCGCCCCCAGCGTACCGGCAGTCCAGCGCGGGCGGCCGCCTCACGTGACGGGTAACGGCAGTGTCTCCGCTCGCTGGCCAGGGGATGGCGAGGATTTGAACTAATTCAGTTGGAGCGCGGACGTCGTGGTGACTGCACTGCGATATCAAAGATGTGTGTGCTCACTGTGTTGGAGAACAAGTGATGACCGTACTGCTTGAAATAAAGTCTTCAGTTCCTTCCCCCCAGCAAAATCAAATGACGTATCTTACTTTACTAAAAGTGCAGTTTATTATTTGAGGCGATTATGACAGGCTAACAGTGAAAAAAGATAAGTGACGGAGGAAGCTCGTACGTGTGATCAATTATAGTGTTGGGATTTGAACTTGTGATAGATTTTTGTTAAGGTATGTAAGGAAAATGGCATTATCACCGAGAAAATAAATAATAAATGATAATAATAAATAGAAGTACAGTTTTCGAGAAAATATCGTGTTGGAATTTGAATTTGTCGCTATTTTCTAGTGGAGGTACGCCTATAATAATAAATGGTAATGAATGATAATAAATGACAATGAATGAAAATGAATGTTAATAAATGATAATCAATAATAATAAAGAAAAGTACGGTTTTTGCAAGCATTATCCTGTTGGAATTCAAAATTCCCGCCATTTTTTCTTCCAATGGCTTAGGTTAGTGGACATAGCACAATTGGGCTATTTTGCCGCCAAAATTCAAACTTCCCGCCATTTTTTCTTGAGGTTAGGTTAGTGGACGTAGCATAATTGGCTTATTTTGCCGCCAAAAGCTGCCATCTTGGATGACATCATGCGATGTTGCCAAGTCTACATGCCGTCATCTTGGATAACGTCATTGCCGCCATCTTGAATAAATTTGGCAACAATGCAGCGTGTCTTGGCACATAGGTTGTCCCTCTACTTTTAATGGATCCTGTGCATATAAGCCGGCCGGAGTGGCCGAGCTGTTCTAGGCGCTACGGTCGCAGGTTCGAATCCTGCCTCGGGCATGGATGTGTGTGATGTCCTTAGGTTACTTAGGTTTAATTAGTTCTACGTTCTAGGGGACTAATGACCTCAGCAGTTAAGTGCCATAGTGCTCATAGCCATTTTTGTGCGTATTACACAGGGTGAGGCAGTTTTATTACACAGGGTGATTACAATAAAAGTTAAACTTCCAAAACGCTGTAGAATGATTTTAAATTGCAACGGAATACTATAGGAGAAGGGGAAAACGTATGGCAGAAGAATAAAAAAAATTGTGTCTGAAAACTGATCAATAGATTGCGCTGTATGTGTCAGAATACGTAAAGGAAAACACCTGCCGCGCGGGATTAGCCGAGCGGTTTAGGGCGCTGCAGTCATGGACTGTGCGGTGTTTGTCCTTAGGATAATTTAGATTAAGTAGTGTGTAAGCTTAGGGACTGATGACCTTAGCAGTTAAGTCCCATAAGATTTCACACACAGTTGAACATTTTCACGACCCATTGAAGTTGATATAAACACGCCGGATTCGCGGCTTTTCCTCCTTTGCATCTGCGACGTTCGCCATGACTTTCTCTATACAGGATCGCGCTCTGCTTGTAAAACTGCATTACAAGAATGAAGACTGTGCACACATCGCTCTGCAGAAGTTCCGGACACTGAAGGGCTTGAAAAAAGGCGTTGGTCCGATGACTGCCGTGGGTCTGGAGAAAATGATTCGGAAATTCGAAGAGACGGGTTCTTTTGGTGTTCAACCTGGTAGAGGGAGGAAATGAATTGATTCGACGTCAGAGGAAGCAGTGGCTACAGCACTGCAGGAGGAGACGAGTGGTGGTGTGGAAACGTGTAGTGCAAGGAGAATTGCCCAAACATTGGACATACCCGAGAGCACGGTGCGTAAAATCATACGAAAAAACATACCCGTGAGCACAGAGCATAAAATAATACGAAACATGCTTCTTTGTTAGCTATTCTAAATTACCCATGGGCACGAGTTGCTTCCTGTTGAGTTCCCAGGAAAAGAGACCTTTGCTTTGGAATTTTTTGCTCCCATGAAAGTGGACAATGATAAGCCGTGGAGCATTTTGTGGACAGACGAATCCCACTTCCATGTGGCAGGATATGTCAATACACAGAACTGTCGAATATGGGCAACGGAACAGCCACACGCAAATCAGCCAAGTACCACTTCATCCTGAAACGGTCACTGTGTGGTGCGGGTTTACGGCATCATTTACTATAGGGCCATATTTTTTCGAAGAGACAGATACTTCCGGTCCTGTTACCTGTACCGTCACTGGTAAGCGCTATGAGTGTCTTTTGGGCAACCACGTCATTCCTGCTCTCCAACAACGTTGATGTGTGGATAGGACCATTTTTATGCAAGATGGCGCACCTCCACACTGCAAATCCAGTTAAGCAGCTGCTGAAGCACCATTTCAGAAATGCTAGAATTATCCGCCGCCATTTCCCTACAGCCTGGCTGTCCCGATCATGTGATCTTAACCCTTGTGAGTCCTGGCTGTGGGGCTATCTGAAAGATATTGTATTCATTGTTCCGACTGCAAATTTAGCTGCATTGAAGGCATGCATTGCCCAACACATTCTGAGCGTGACCCCAGAAACACTTCGACCAGTTGTGGAACATGCAATTTCTCGATTTAAACTTGTTACAGAAAACCGTGGACAGCATATTCAACATGTTTTGCGCCAGTCACACGGAAATTAATAATCCGATTTGATTTTGATTGTTGTTTTTTATGCGGTTTTTGGCCTCAGGAAAATTAAAAACCGATGTGATTGATGCTTTTTATGCGGTTTTTGGCCTCAGGACAATTAAAAACTGATTTTCCCTACCAGATATGAGATGACCTTGTCCGGTGGATGGGCTTACGTAACTAGCAGTATCACACTTGGCATACCCTTGGACACGAAGTAGTGCAGTTTGTTTAATGTCACAGGTACACATTAGGCATTGTTGTATGATTCATTTGTCATTTGTAGTCGACCACTATTAAATTATGATGCTTACAGCGTGACCTATTGCTACATTTTGTAACTATTTATTTTTCTTCTGCCATACGTTTTCCTCCTTCTCCGATAATATTCCGTTGCAATTTGACGTCATTCTGACCAGTGGTGTTATTTCTACTGCAGTTTGAAAGGTTTATTATAATCACCCTGTATTATATCTCATCATATATATTATTATATGCGGAATGAGTAGGCGAAGAGATAAGCCGCGGCGCGGGATTAGCCGAGCGGTCTAGGGCGTTGCAGTCATGGACTGTGAGACTGGTCCCGGCGGAGGTTCGAGTCCTCCCTCGGACATGGGTGTGTGTGTTTGTCCTTAGGATAATTTAGGTTCAGTAGTGTGTAAGCTTAGGTACTGATGACCTTAGCAGTTTAGTCCCATGAGACTTCACACACATTTGAACATTTGAACAGAGATAAGCCATCGGAGTAGCATTTTGCAGGACAGCGGATGAAATCACCATCTGTACCAATGTGTCTTTTTTCAGTAGCAGATGGCAATACATATCTGTTTAATGAACTGTTCGATACTATTTATATGTTGACTGTTCCTTTGCCGGCCGCTATGGCCGTGCGGTTCTAGGCGCTTCAGTCTGAAACCGCGTGACCGCTACGGTCGCAGGTTCGAGTCCTGCCTCGGGCATGGATGTGTGTGATGTCCTTAGGTTAGTTAGGTTTAAGTAGTTCTAAGTTCTAGGGGACTGATGACCACAGATGTTAAGTCCCATCGTGCTCAGAGCCATTTGAACCATTTTTTGAACTGTTCCTTTGAAAATTGCATACCTTTTGCTCATTACGGGAGCCTTTGGGTTTATTATGTTGTTTGGAGATTATTATTTGAAATTTCATTTACCTTTTTATATTTTTCCTATTATATTTTGAAAATCCATTTCTTTCGTTTTCATGTTATTTATGAACACGTTAATTTCTCTGACAAACTGGATTTGTTTCTTTCGTCAGGCTAACCAGCAGACAATTATGTATTTAATATTACCTAAATCACGAAACTTCAGTACCAAAAATTATGCTTAAGAATACATTTTTTCTTTGTAAAATACTTGTGTTCTGATTATTACTTTTCTTATAAATTACCTAAATCACGAAACTTCAGTACTAAAAATTGTGCTTCACAATACATTTTTTTTATAAAATACTTTTGTGTTTTGATTATTACTTTTCTTACACATGTTAACTCAGACTTGCTGGAATGTTACCTTACAAGCTCTACTTCTACATCTACATCTTCACAGATATTTCGCAATCCGCCGAACGACGCAAGGCGGAAGGCACCCCTGCCGTTACTGGTTATTTCGTTTGCAGTTCCACTAACAAACAGAGTGAAGGAAAAACGATTGTCTACGTACCTCCGTTGGAGCATTAATTTCTCATATCTTATCTTCGTCGTCCTTACGCTCAATGTATGTTGGTGGCAGGAGAGTCGTTCGGCAGTGAGCTTCAAAATGACGGTTCACTAAATTTTCTCAATAGTGTTCCTCGAAAATTATGTATCATTCCTTCCAGGGATTTCCATTTGAGTTCCCCAAGCATCTCTGTAACACTTGCGTGTTGTTCGAACTTACCAATCAAAAATCTAGCAGCCCGCCTCTGAGTTGTTTCGATGTCTTTCTTTAATCCGACCTGCTACGGATCCCAAACACTTGAGCAGTACTGAAGAATACGTGGCTCTAGTGTCCTATATGCTGCCTCCTTTACAGATGAACCCAATAAATAGAAACCGACTATTCGCCTTCCCTACCACAATCATGCACGTTCCGTTTCATAGCGCTTTGCAAAGTTGCGCCCAGATACTTAAAAGGCGTCAAGCAGGACCGTATCCGAACATACGGGTTTGTTTTTCCTGATCACCCTCACTGATTTACGTGTTTCTACATTTAGAACTAGCTGCCATTCATCACATCAACTAGAACTTTTGCCTAAGTCTACGTCTATCCTCTTACACTCACTCAGCTTCGATACCTCACCGAACCCCACAACATCATCAGCAAACAACCGCAAATTGTTGCCCACCCTGTCCACCAAATCGTATGTAGAGAATAATAGCGGTCCTATCACTGTTCCCTGTGGCACTCCTGATGATACCCTTGTCTGTGATGAACACTCGCCGTCGAAGACAACATTCTAGGTTCTATAACTTAAGAAGTCTTGGGGCCACTCGCGAATCTGTGAACCTGTTCAACATATCTTCTTTAACAGCCTGTCATGGGGCGCCGTCTCAAAAGCTCTCCGGAAGTCTAGAAACATGAAACATGCCCTTCATTATTAATTCTCAGTATATCATGTGAGGAAATGATGCTTTCTAAAACCATGCTGATTCGTGAAAATAAGCTCCTCGGTCTCAAGTAAATTTATTATATTTGAACTGAAGATATGTTCAAGAATTCTGCAGCAAACCGATGTTGGCGACAATGGCCTGTAAGTTTGCGGGTCCTTGCTTTCTGACCTTACTGTATTCAGGAATCACCTGCGCTTTTTTCCAGTCGCTTTGGGCTTTGCGCTGGGCGAGAGATAAGCGATAAATGCAGGCTAGGTAAGGGGTCAGTGCCGGACTGGTATTCCATCCGGACCTGATTACTTATTTCTTTTCAACTCCTTTAGTTGTTTCTCTACGCCAGGGATGCTTCTTACTACATACTGGAGTCTGTTCGATTGACAAACTACAGTATGTTTGTACGACTCTCCTGCGTGAACGATTTCTTAAACACGAAATTTAAAACTTGGGCTTTTCTTTTGCTACCTTCAACTCCCACACCAGATTGGTCAACAAGCGAATGTGTCCCTCTGTCTGTTACTCCCTTAGCGACTTTACATAGGACCAGAACTTTCTCGGGTTCTCTGCCAGATCTTTTGCTAGAGTACGATGTAGGCCTCGCGCATGGATCTTTTCACAGACGCACGAATCTCTGTTAACCGTTGCTTGTCGTCATCTGCCAATTCTCTTTTGTACCGAGAACTGCTTCCTTAGCATTTTCCGCATCTCGATATTAAACAATGCTGGGTCTTTGTTTACTATAATGTAACTTTGTCTAGAGAGTCTCTGAAGCGTTTGAGGAGATCCGTTATATGAGGCCAAGTCTGCCACTTATTTCCAAATGAGATCACGCAAAATTTTTCTCTTGAGCTGACTACGGTGAAAATGTCTGTATCAAGAATGTTAACAATTATACTGCATCAGTTTGAGAAGAAATATTAAAGCAGTGAGTCTTAAAATCAGTGCTTCACTTGAAAGTGGATATTTTCAACTACTTTCATTCATTATGTAAGTGAAGAAAATCATATTACTGAAAGAGCTAACAGCAAGAACATATTACGTTAATCAAGCCTTACGTTTTTCCATAAATCTAATAATATAAGGCCCTCGGAGTGCTACTGGGCAACGAGCGAGCCAACAATATCTACGAAAAATCGAGACTATATTTATTGACTGTTAATTACTGCTACAATCGACTTAGGAACAGCCTACACTAATTCCATCTCCTCCCCCCTATCCCTGTCCATCTCCCCCTCCTCTCTTTATGTATCTCTTGCTCCCCAATCTTCCTTTTCATCTTCTCTCCTTTCCTATCTGTGTCCATCACCTCTCTCTCTCTCTCTCTCTCTCTCTCTCTCTCTCTCTCTCTCTGTGTGTGTGTGTGTGTGTGTGTGTGTGTGTGTGTGTGTGTGAGTGTGTGTCTATATTTCCCCTCCCCCATCTCAGTCCATTTCCTCCTTCTCCTCCCATCTCTGCCTACCTCCTCCTTAACCCATGTTGTCTGTACATCTTGTCGTCCTCCCTTCTCTCTCAACGTTATCACTTTCGCCCCAACAGGAGGCTAATGGTTCTTACCTGTACAGTATTTCTTTCCGTATTGTAACTAATATGTGTATGAAATTTGACTGAAATCGTTCCAGTGACTTAGGATGAGCTTTTTACCTGTGCCTTTGCCGGCAGATGCACGTGTCAAATACATTTCACACATTTGTATCATATGTCATGAGTATTCGCACACATAGTTCACCTGTATGTCTAGCGAATTTCGCTCTGCAGTTTCATTTTCGCGCAGCTTAATGTTTATCATGTACTATCTTGAACTATGCGTTGTATAATGATATAATGTTGCAGATACATCCAGTGTTATATATTCCTGCTGTCTCCAAAACGTGTTGTGAGTACGGTTACTAGTAAAGTAATGTCGTATGGCATGCATGGCTTGGAAGCCTCGAAGAGCCGGTTCATCCACCTAATTGGAAGGGTTTTCTCTATCCTTCGCACCTACAGGCACCTTTCTTTCGCGAAGTATGATAACTGTGTGCGTACATGTATCTGTCTAGTGTAGGTGACTGTAATGGATGTGTGTGTAGTATAGTGTGACGTTCGTGTTGGAGATTATGGGAGAAGGGAGAGGGTGAAATCTGGCTCCGGGTCATAGCCTGCTCCCCTCGAAGAGCACCAAGGGAGCCGGCGAGCTTAAAGCCTAGTTTACACGTCGACACTAGGTTGCAGGCAACAGCGCTACCGACCACTGCGCATGCGCGCCGCGCGTTTGGACAACTCGTCGGTGAACTAAACACTTTCGGCGTGTTCCAACTTTGGCGAGACTAGTTGCATGAGTTTTGAGGTTATGTTTTCGTAGAGTGTAGACAAACTGAAATATGGAGTGGAGAACAGAGTAATGTTCGCTTTTTGGATATGTATGTTTTGCATAGGCGTTTGTGGTATTTCAGTGATGCTGATTACAAAAATCAGCAACATCTTGCTGCAGCTGAGACCGTGCGTGCGATCATAACGTAGGTGGTTTGACAATATCTGAGCTGCAGGGCAAAATTTATTGATTTAGGAGCAGATATACAACTGAATTAAGAAAAATACAAGCAAGTGGCAATGCTCTCGTCTACAAGACTAAAATCCTATCGTTCGATCTGGCCAACTCTATGTTAAGGAATACTGTTACAGGAGGGAAGGCTATACAAATTCAAGAAACTGCATTCTTTACTCAATATTCATCTATTTAAAACGTCGCTGCAGTGCTCCCGATTCACATATGTTAGAATTTTGAAATATTGCCACTGTAAAGATTTCTCTTCAAGAGAGTAGTTTGCAAACCATTCTCTTCTCAATGAGGCCTACTTCGAGTAATTATTGTTGCTAATGTTAATAATTATTACTGTTAATGTTAATAATTATTGTTGTTAATGAAATAGCGTCATCAGCAACTAAAACCGTATCTTATAGCACGCCGAGTGTTCTCGATTGTAATGCACGCAATATGATATGTAATTACAGTTCTGGCGACAGTGCTTCATGCATTACAGCACCTTTATTCTTATCGCATAATTAACTCGATTTAGAAGGAACGTGAACAGTTTTGGTGACATTCAAAGATAATTAAAAGAACTTCTTGCATCTTCCGTTATAAATTATTTCAGCAAGGATGCTTGTCTTCATCCAGTCACGAATCGAAACACGTTTCTTATTTTTTTCTTATGCAGCGATTCCACGCAACAAACGTTAACTCCATCACAGCTCGTGCGACATGCAGCTGCCAAAACTTTCATTTCAGACACGACACTGGGAACCACAAAACGACGAAACTGAAGTGTATACTGGTGCCGCCGTATCTACGGTCATATATGAAACCACTTGCGTGCAACTCATTCCACGCAACCCAATGTCGTCGTGTAAACTAGGCTTATCGTTCCTATTCGACGGACGGATGACCATCAACAGTGTCAGATCCCCTCACTTTAAGAGAGTGCGGAGAAATTTGGTGGTCAAATCAAGACATTGGCGCGACCTCTGGTGACCAGAAACATTACGTCACCAACTCTATTCACCAACTCTATTCTCTCTGCCGGCCAAATACTGGCAGTGAAAATCCATCACCATGATTCTAACCGGTTTACCTCCGGGTCGAGCGCCAACGGAGAGGCATGCATTAGCGGCCTCGGCCACGGAGGCATGTACTTAGCAGTAAAGAGGTAACAAATTGAAACGTCATGCTTCATGGGGTCGTTTTACTGCAAGAACAACGAAAATGCGGTAAGTGACACACCTTTTCCATTTCGTAATTTTGTGGAGGTTTTAAGGGAGAAAAAGTTTTGTAAGGGTTTGACATTATATGTAAAGATACTGTAGTTGCAAGTGTCTAAGTGCTCCCAATCTCAAATACTGGATGACGGATGTATGGGTGTTTCACGTCTGTAGCTACACCGCTTCTTCACCCCCGCCCCTCTGATAGGTGTCTGCTTATTTCCCCCACAGTGGTTCTTTCCAGACAGTGAATGATATGTCCACTAATTTCGGTCCAGTGGTTACGGAGGAGACGTCACACACACATACATTTGTACATTCACTTTTAAAATTTGTATGGGTTACGTAACAAATGTACACTCAGACTGCTAAGCATTAGAGTTTGAAAGAGCACAGTCGGGACTTGGCCGCTGTTCCACAGCGTGGAGAGAAGTGTTGGGACGCTGTGGCTGGCAGCACAGCGTTAGGAATCGACGCGAGGGACGGAGCGCAGCGCGCCCACAATGAGCGAACTGATGGGCGCGGACCGCCCGCGGGTGCGGCGACGCGCTATTGGCAGACGTCACGTGACGTCACGGCACAGTGCTGGCAGCTCGGCGGTCATGCTGCTACGGAAGCAATGTGCGGCGCAGGGGTGCCAACTGTACTACAGCGGTTCTCAACTTGTGTTCGCGCCCACCAAGGGAGACGTGACAACATTAAAAGGGTGCTCGAGCTTCAAAAACTGATTAATTTACTGAAAGAAGGACAAAGCAAAACACATTCTGGTATAAAAAAATTAAAATTTATATTTACAGTGATATAATGCAGCACGATGCTGTCCCACTAGTAACTGCATTATATCAGTGTAAATGTGCATTTTAATTTTTTTATACCAGAACATGTTTTGCTTTGTTCTTCTTTCAGTAAATTAATCATTTATTGAATTCATATTTTTTTCTTCTCAATAAGCTCTCGCACCCGTTAAATGCTATTACGACACCCATGGTGGGCGTGGACACACGTGTGCAATGTGGTTAATAACTTACCTTTCAGTACTAAATTAAAAACAAGGTAATCGTACAGGTTGAACTGCTCTTGTTTTCAGTACACAAAACTCATCATGGACTCCTGTCCAAAACTGAAACAGCGATTTATTGCTAAATTGTCTTTTAATTTCACCACTTGCCTCAAGTCTATAAGGATTCTTTTTTGGCAGTTGAGAGATATACGAGAGTATTTCGAAATGGATCCCTAATCCACACGTAACATGCTACCAACTTTCCATCAACAAAAAAATACTTTTTAAAAATCTTTTCCGGTGTTGTTAAATGACTTTCATTGGTTACAAAACCATTTTTGCACGTTTTTCTTCAGCCTTTCAAGTTTCAAAACATTCATCCTCATTCCCGAACGTTTTTAGCTTATTTGCTTTAAATTTCTGCCCCACAATTCCAATATTTTACAAAAGCCGTTAACTTCATCGGTGGTTTCCAAGATGTGTGTCGGAGTTAAGGATTCATGGTAGTTTTTTCTCGAATATCTTGACCAATTAGTTAAACTTCATCGCAAGTGAACCCTCTCGTAGCGTCTGGCGGTTTTCCTCTACTGGGAAAATCGAGGTATCGTTCCTTATTTTATAAACACGTTACACTTACCCACATCTTGGCTCACAATAAAATAGTAACTACGAATATGCTGCGCTCATGTCTATACAAAGCGCAAAAGAAATCTTGATTTTGGGTGTCTCATCCATACTGATATTATAAACGCGAAAGTAACTCTCTTACACTTTCACGATTAAACCACTGAACAGATTTTGATCAAATGTGGTTCGGAGATACCTTGAGCGTTGAGGGAGAACATATTCTACTTTAGAAAGGGTGTAGTAGAACATATTTACTGATTTAAGGAATGTAATGGGAAATATGGAACAATAATTAATCTTTGAAAAAGCTATTTACTCTTTGAATTTTGAACTTTATCATATTCGTGAAAATGCTTTTATTGTTTGGTACGATTCAACATAACGAATACAATGCTTATACAATACTCTACGTGTTTAATCCATACTTCAATACTAATACCAGTCACAAACCCGTCACATTTTAGCTGCTGAGCATCATGTTTCGTTTATAACGTCTTTGTAGCATATTTATTTGCGCTAATAGCTGTGGTCGTGCGGTTAGCGAAATAAACTCTCGACGACAGGTTCCCCGATTCAATTCCGGCTCGGGTTTTCTCTTCTGGATGCGTGTTGTTGTCATCACCATTTTATCATAACTTACGTGCAAGTACCAAAGTAGAGTCAAATAAAAATATTTGCACCAAGCACCCAAACATCCCATTCGTGGTTTCCCAGTCATTAAAGTCATTATCACATTTCATTTTACTGATACACGAGTGCAGCCGTGTGTAACAGTTACAAAACAATCTTACACAGGCTATGACGAGCAAAGGCATTTGCGTTGCACGTCTGCTGCCGTAGCCCATATAATACCAAATTTCGCACCTCTGTCCTAACAGATACGTTCGTTGTTCGTCTCACATTGATTTCTACTGCTATTTCACGCAGAACTGCTTGTCTGTTAGCACTGACAACTCCACGCAAACGGCGCTGCTCTCGATCGTTAAGTGAAGGCCTTTGTCCACTGCGTTGTCCGTGGTGGGAGGTGATGGTTGAAATCTGGTACTGTCGGCAAACTCTTGACAGTGCGGATCTCACAATATTGAATTCCCTAACGGTTTCCGAAATTGGATGTCCCATGCCTCTAGCTCCAACAACCATTCTGTATTCAAAGGCTGTTAATTCCCGTCCTAGGGCCATAATAACGTAGGAAACTGTTTCCCATGAATCACCTGAGTACGAATGACAGCTCATCCAATGCACTGCCATTTTAAACGGTGTCTACGTGATACTACCGCCGTCTGTGTATGTGCATATCGCTAGGCGATGACATTCATTATCTCACTATACGTTGTAAAATGACTTTTATCAAAGCTGTGCCACTTGTAAGCAGCTTAGCAGTTCAGTTCAGTGCTTCTTCATTAGCAACGTGGCCGACCCATCTAATCTTCTGTAGAACCACATTTCGAAAGCTGCCATTCTCTTTTTATTTAAACTGTTTATAGTCCATGTTTCACTTCAATACATGGATACACTGCAGACAAATACCTTTAGAAAAGACTTGCTAACGCTTAAATCTGTATTCGATGTTAACAAATTTCTCTTCTTCAGAAATGTTGTTCTTGCCACTTGCCATTGCCGGTCTACATTTTATATCCTCTCTATTTCGGCCATCATCACCTATTTTGCTGCACAAACAGCAAAACTCGTCTCCTTCTTTGTTTAGTTTCCTAATCTGCTTCCCTTAGCATAACATGATATAATTCGACTACTTTCCCTTATCCTTTTTCATCTTACATCTTGTTTTCAAAACACTGTCCATACCGTTCAACTCCCCTTCCAAATCCTTTGCAGTCTCTCACAGAATTACAATGTCATTGGCAAACCGCAAAGTTCTTATTTCTTCTCCCTGAACGTCAACTCCAAACTTTTCTTTGGTTTCCTTTAATGCTTGTTCAATGTACAGTTTTAGTTACATCGGAGATAGGCTATGGCTGTCGAAATGAGTATAATGTCTTGTTATATCAGATGGATGAATAAATATACACATACTATAAAAATGAATGTGCATACATGCGTATGCTTGTATGTTCCATACCTCCTCCTAAACCGCGGTGCCGATTTGAGTCAAACTTGGTACACATATCACTTACTGTGTAGAAATCATCGCTGCGGGGGTAAAAACTGTTGTGGCTCGGCAAGACCGCCAACCCACTATGAGGAAGCCGAAAGGCACGCGTTTAAGCTCACGCAGGCTGGCGTGAGGTCTGGAACAGGTCAGGGATATGAGACTAGCAAAAATAGTACGTATCTGTTGGAATACTTAACTTTAATCCATAATTGGTGAACATCGCTCTTGACGGTACATGTTTTACAGCATCAATAGTAAATGGTAATGGCGCCTTGCTAGGTCGTAGCAAATGACGTAGCTGAAGGCTATGCTAACTATCTTCTCGGCAAATGAGAGCGTAATTTGTCAGTGAACCATCGCTAGCAAAGTCGGCTGTACAACTGGGGCGAGTGCTAGGAAGTCTCTCTAGACCTGCCGTGTGGCGGCGCTCGGTCTGCAATCACTGACAGTGGCGACACGCGGGTCCGACGTATTCTAACGGACCGCGGCCGATTTAAAGGCTACCACCTAGCAAGTGTGGTGTCTGGCGGTGACACCACAAAAACCATCTGCCTATGAAAGTGGTGGGGGTGAAAAAGCAGTGTAGCCCAGGAGGTGTGAATGCTCATGCGTAAGTCGTCCAGTATTTGAAATGAGAGCACCCCATCTGTATGCTTATAGTATAAATCATGGAAAAGTGTGGATGTGTGTCAAATGTCTGTGGGTCGTGTAACTGAGGCGGGACGTGGGGACCAGCCCGGTATTCACCTAGAGGGATGTGGAAAACCGCCTACAAACCACATCCAGGCTGGCCAGCACACCGGCCCTCGTCGTTAATCCGGCAGGCGGATTCCATCCGGGGCTGGCGCGCCTATCCAAGTCCAGGAAGCAGCGCATTAGCGCTCTCGGCTAACCTGGCGGGTCCACATCTGCCACTGAATATACCTACAAAAATATAGCATTGTACGACACATAGTTCAGGACATATCAAAGACTGAGACTCGTGAAAACCTGCCATATTTACTAATAACTCTATCTGCAACGTATTTCGCAGACATTAATCATATATACCACTGGATATAAAAGTTAAATTATATTATTGTACAGCACATAGTTCAGGAGATACGTCATTAAAATTCAGAAGCGTGAAAATGAAACTACAGAGTGAAATTCACTAGAGATGCAGGTGAAATATGTGTACAAATAAATGTGAAATATTTTAAATATGTGTTAAATGTATTTGACATGTGGATATGTAAGCAAAGCCACAGACGAAAAGCTCATCTATATTTGGTACAAATATTAATTACAGTCCAGAAAGAAACACTGTGGGGTTAACAACCACCAGCCCCCTGTTGGAGTGAGCGTAGTGACGTGGGGAGTGACGGATAGAGGAAGAGATGGACAGATGGGGAGAGGGAAGGAGAGAATGGACACAATTAGGGGGACAGAGAGAGTGCTCGATGGGTAAATTGACAGAGAGAGAGGAAAGGAAGAGATGGACAGAGAGATGAAAGGGGAGGAGATTTACAGAGACAGGGGAAGAAAGAGTTAGGCAGAGAGAGGAGGGGAAGAGGAGATGGACAAAGGGGAAGACGAAATGGACAGAGTAAGGAAAGACGTGAAGATAGACAAAAGGTGACAGGAAATGGACAGACAGAGCATAGTGGAGAACAGGGAGAGAGGAGAAGGAGACGAACAGAGAGAGGTGGGAAGAGGAGACGGACAGCTGGAGGAGAGGAAGAGATGGAAAAAGAGAGGGGGAGAGGTGGGATGAGAGGGGGAGGAGATGGAGAGAGAGACTTTGAAGGAGGAGAAGGACACAGAGACAGGGAAGGAGGAGATGAACTAATAAATGGCTCTGAGCACTATGCGACTTAACTTCTGAGGTCATCAGTCGCCTAGAACTTAGAACTAGTTAAAGCTAACTAACCTAAGGACATCACACACATCCATGCTCGAGGCAGGATTCGAACCTGCGACCGTAGCAGTCGCGCGGTTCCGGACTGAAGCGCCTAGAACCGGTCGGCCACCGCGGCCGGCTAGATGAACTAATAGAAAACTGCAATAAATACATACACAGGCTCTGCCACGTACTCAGTTAGTCAGTAACAAAGCATAACATATTCGTATCGTGTATATGGCACACCATCTGCTGCCATCTCTCTCTAGGAGCATACGGATGTGCCAGAAGCGCATTGTGAACTGCTGGGCACGCAGAGGCGTATGGGAGGGGGCCCTTTGGTGCCTGAAGCACCAACCCGCCAGCGGCAGGCGCCCTGCTGCTCTCCAGTGTGTCTGCGAGAGGAAGAGGAGGGGCCCAGCCTCTCTCTCCAGGGCTCAGCCCGCCTCAGCGCGCCCTCAGCGGCGCTTGCGATAACAACGGCCTCTGTCGGGCTCCACTACGTCAGCAGGCGCTCTGTCTGTCTCTCTCTCTGTATTTCTGTCCAGTGAGGACCACGGACCACTACCCAGAGGAAGTCGTGTAAGAGCACTGTGCCACAGCGCCATCTATGGCCTGTTCCGGAAGAAACGGCTGCAGGCGACTCTGTCAAAACTCAATGGCAACGTTGCAGTCTGATCGCCACCTCGATGTGCTGATAAGTCCAATATCGATGGAAGGACGCCCATTTAGTAAAAGCATTTATTTACTTACTTAGTATGTCATAATCAGAACGTACTGCAGTATCGCTCAAGGAACAGTCCAATGAAAACGAGACAGATAGAAAAAATTAGTCCAGGTGTGAATAGGACTCGCGCTGAGGCTTCCATTAAAACTTAATTATCCTGGTAACCGAGAATCTTGAAAAGTTTTGCCCTTTGTCAACATTGATATGGCAACCAGTGCCGAAAATTCCAATACTTCCGAGAATGATGAATTTTAAATTTGAAGTCGGATAATAAGTAACAAAATAAATATCTTTTTCGTGTGATATATTCACAATTTTCAGATTTTTTTTCCTTTAATTGCACTGTGAAACCTTGCTTCTTGCTAAATTTCGTGATTCTTGGTTAACAGGAACTACATTGTAAGTTTTAATGAATGAGTTTGCGAGTGTCAAAATATGTAACGTAAGTGGCCTTACCTTATCGTTGCATTGGCTTAGAATCTTAAATATTTTAGTATACAACGTAAATGTCAACTTGATACGGTCTACTCGTTCCTCAGAAAAAAGGGCTCTTAACAGATGGACAAATAGATGATGGGACAACAAGTGACAGAAGAAACATTTCTTTTTTTTTCTTGTGATATAATTACAAATTAACACTTCTCGGGTGTTGTCGTTTATTTTTACTTTTAAACCTTCCTCCTTGCTAAATTTCATGATTCTAGGTCTAGGGGAAGTTTTGCATCAAAATACGCTGAAGCACCAAAGAAACTGGTATAGGCATGCGTATTCAAATGCACAAAATACGGCGCTGCGGTCGGCAACGCCTATATAAGACAAGTGACTGGCGCAGTTGTTAGTTCGGTTACTGCTGCTACAATGGCAGGTTACCAAGACTTACGTGAGTTGGAACGTGGTGTTACAGTCACCACACGAGCGATGGGACACAGCACCTCCGAGGAAACGATGAAGTGGCGATTTTCCCATACGACCATTTCACGAGTGTACTGCGAATATCAGGAATCCCGTAAAACATCAAACGAGATGACGATGACTGAAGAGAATTGTTCAACGTGACAGAAGTGCAATCGTTCCGCAAATTGCTGCAGATTTCAATGGTGAGCCATCAACAAGTGTCAGCGTGCGAACCATTCAAAGAAACATTATCGATATGGGCTTTTGCAGGTGAAGGCCCACCCGTGTACCCTTGATGGCCGCACGACGCAAAGCTTTACGCGTCACCTGGGCCCGTCAACATCGAGATTGGACTGTTGATAACTGGAAACATGTTATCTGGTCGGGAGAGTCTCGTTTCAAGTTGTGTCGAGCGGATGGATGTGTACGGGTATGGAGACAACCTCACGAGTCCATGGACCCTGCATGTCAGCAGGGGACTGTTCAAGCTAGTAGACGATCTGTAATGGCGTGCAGTTGAAGTGACATGGGACTTCTGATACGTGTAGATACGACTCTGACAGGTGACACGCACGTAAGCATCCTGTCTGATCACCTGCATCCACTCATGTCCATTGTGCATTCCGCCAGACTTGGGCGATTCCAACAGGACAATGCGACACCCCACACGTCCAGAATTGCTACAGAGTGGCTCCAGGAATATTCTGCTGAGTTTAAACACTTCCGCTGGACACCAAACTCCCTAGAGATGAACATTATTGAGCATATCTGGGATGCCTTGCAACGTGCTGTTCAGAAGAGATCTCCACCCCGTCCTATTCTTACGGATTTATGGACAGCCCTGCAGGATTCGTGGTGTCAGTTCCCTCCAGCACTACTTCAGACATTAGTCGAGTCCTTGCCAAGTCGTGTCTCGGCACTTCTGCGTGCTCGAGGGGTCCTGTACGACATTAGGATGGTGTACTAGTTTCTTTGGCTCTTCAATATATGTGACATATTTGTATATATCTTTCTTTTGACTGCATTGACTTACAATCTTCAGTTTTCTACAGCGTCAAGGGATTTTAGACTTTAGCATGTAGCATAAATATCGAATTGATACATCTACCCGTCCCTGAGAAAAAGTGTTTTCAACAGTCGGACAGACAGACGGATAACAAAATGATCCTATATGACTTCCATTTTTCGATTGAGGTACGGAGCCCTGAAAATAAATAAAGCTGTTTATTATTTCAAAAGTAATCGCCGTAACTGTTAGTACATTTATTCTACTGTGAGACCACGCCATTAATGCATATATGGGAAAATGTTTCCGGTTGCCTGTGGAACCCTGATTATACCCAGACTTGCACCCCTTCGTTCGAAGCAAATCGACGGCGACGGATGTTTTGTTCCAGGTCTCCTAAAACATGTTAATCGCATGGATAGAAAGTGGACCGCATAGAGAATGTATAAGGTCTTCCTAGCGAAATTTCTGCAGCGTAGTCGAAACATCTTTGAAAAATATGGGCGGGCATTTTCTGACAGGTTCTTTCGACTACGATGCAGAAGTTCCACTGTGAGGACTTCACACATACTCTACACAGTACCGATCTCTTCCCATGCGATTTGCATATTGTAAAAGCTCAGAAGAGAAGCATTCGTGGACATCGATTTCCTTCGGACGAAGAGATGCACGTCTGGTTACAGTCATGGTTCCATAGGCCACCGAAACCATTTTTCCATGAAGCGGTTGACCGTGTTGACTCACAGTGGAATAAATGTATGAACAGTTATGGCGATTTCCATGAAGCGGTTGACCGTGTTGACTCACAGTGGAATAAATGTATGAACAGTTATGGCGATTACTTTTGAAACAATAAACAGTTTACTTCCTTTTTTCATGTGTCTCGTTTTCATGTGACTACCCGTTATATTTATAAAATGACTTAACCTTCTTTTTTCATATACAGGGTGTTAAGAAATTTCCGTTACAAACTTCTACAACTTGTAGAGGGGAGTGAGTGCATGATATCTGAATGGGAACCCATGGCCTGAAACGTACTTTCTTCCGTTCTACGACAGTTTCAGTTCATGAGAGTGACGCGCCCACGTTTGCTAAGGAAAAGAGAAAAGCCTCAGAACTGATTATCCTGGTATGCAGTAGGGTAGA